>NW_027069485.1:2165535-2304317 GCF_002906115.3 Quercus suber | reverse complement strand
AAAAAAAAAAAACTCAAACAAACACTACAACCAATATCAGCCCCTACACCAGAAAAAACCACCATCAACCAAAATCTCATACCCATCCTAAATCTCACACCCACAATCCGATCAGCCTACCACCATCAAACTTCAGATTCAGCCAACCACCAACAATCAAAACAACCAACAGACAAAAAGAGAGAGAGAGCGATCGGTGAGATCGGAGCGGCGATGACGATGGCGATGATCGGAGTGGCCTCGCCCATGCCGCTTGAGCCTCCAACGGCGATGATCCGATCGGAGTGGCGATGAGAGAAGAGCTGGGTCCGATCGGAGTGGCGATGGCGATGAGAGAAGACCGATGATCCGATCGGAGTGGCGATCCGATCGGAGTGACGATGGCAATGAAAGAAGACCGATGATTCGCCGATCGGAGTGACGATGGCGATGAGAGAAGACCGATGATCCGATCGGAGTGGCGATCGAATCTGAGTGACGATGGCGAGCCGGTGAGTGAGAGAGAAGGGAAGAGCTGGTCTGATGTGAGAGAGGGAGCCGGTGTGTGAGAGAGAAGAGAAAAGAAAAAAAATGAAGAGAGAGGAGAGAGAAAAGAGAATATAAAAAGATTAAAAATTTTGCTACATCTGTCCGTACCGTTGCAAATTTGCAATGGTACTGTAGCAATGTGGTATAAATTTTGAGATTTGCCCCATCTCATAAAGCTTCATTTTTTTGTTTGGTGTGGTAAATGTGCCAAATATTTGGCATTTGACACATTTACCACACCTGATACAGATGCTCTTACATGGTGAATACGAAATAAAAGCATATTATCATTAGTATTATAATAAAAAAATCCAAAAGATACGCAAAAAAGATGCGACATATGTGATAGATCATGGAAGACTATGAAGGCAAACAAATAGTATGTTAACATGTGATGGATAAAGTGGTAATTTACTTTAAAAGCGTTAAAGAGTGGAGCTGAGTGTGTTAATTATTAACTTTATGGGATTTTAAATAAGAAATAAACGCCTAATGATAACACAATTGACAATTGTCCTTAAAGATCAAAGATGATGCTTTATGTGACAAAAACAAATGTCAATAATTGTCGAGACCTCGAATATAAATAGAGGCTCACAATCCAAGCAAACAACACTTTCTTTGTTCCACCATTCCCCTGGTTTTGCTTAGTTATTATTACTTTAGAGTATCATGTAGTTAAGGCATTGATGCAAGTAAGTTGTATATGCATTGTACATATTTCGATCTTTATTTAATTATTCCTCTAATGTGCAACTACTTTAGTGCCTTAAGCATCATTTTAACATTTTTTTTCCTAGCAAAATCTTAGCATCAATGTTGGTATCATCAGTATATTGTTTTAATTGTACTCTGGAGTTTGGATATCTCAGGGGGAAAAAAAATATCGTACTTTGGATAGTTAAGCGTTGCATTTCATCTATTTCGAATGGGGTAGTTGTTTCTACTTGTTTCATAGTACACTTGACATATCGTAGTTAACGTAACTAAAACATAATTAATTTCTATAAATAATAAAATTCTTTAAGTTGAGGCTAATATATGATTTTATTATTATTATTACATAATACAATATAATAATAACTTATGATGTCTACTTCACAATAATTGTTCTTTATTATCATGCTAAAACACTAATCAGTTTTTAGTATAAACAAAATTCAAAATTCAAATAGTTATTAGTTGAACTAATTGAAAAGAAAGAAAAGAAAATGAAATTAGGAGATTGGGGCGTATTGAGATCAATTGGTGTAGTTTATGACCAAATCGACATGCAACATAGGATCTTCTCCACAATCTAAATTTCATTTACAGGTCATTTTATTGCTCTACCTCAACCACGATAATGCCATATGTTTCTATGTTTTACGATCAATAAAAGTTTTTAAGGTTGCTCTTAAGGAGCTAAAATCTGAAAATGCTCAATTAATTCAACTGATTTTTTCATCCTTTTCATCGATTTCAACTCTAGAATCCAAATACATGCCCACTGTATCATTAGAGATAATAGTGTGCAAGTGTATTTAGAGTACTTTGCAGTTTGCATTAAGACTTATAAGAATTGGGGGGGGGGGGTTGGAAACTTCTTTAGTGCTACTTCAAAATAATAAGTCTGCAATTATAATTAAGAAAAATAGTGGAGGCTAGTTTGTTATAATCATAAATTTCATAAATTCTAAGCAACAGACCCAAACTTTTTTTTCAATTGACCAATACAGCCAAGATAGGCATGTTTTCTCAAAATTAGACTGATGAATCTAGTTATATCCACTAAAACAAAGGGCGTATAAAAAGGGATATCGTTCATGGATACTTTAGATAACATTTTAAAGGAGAAAAAATGTTTAAAATGTTGGAATATAACATGCAATGTACATATTGAAAAAGAAGAAGAAGAAGGTATTGTATCTATTAATAATGTGTGCAATAAATAAAGAAACATGTTAAAAACACAAGTTAAAGAATTACAAAATTTTCAATTTTACTACATATAAAAATAATATTTGTTAATAATTCATTGGCTAATACGCATAAGTTCAAAATAGTTACTAGTATCTTTAAAATGTTTGTGTTCAGTTTATCTTAATTAACTTGCGTCACAATATTAATTAAGTTAAAAGAAGAGAAGATTTAAGGAAAAAAAAAAAAAAAACAAGAGTCATCTAACTAGGCTTTATTGTACCTAATTTTCTGTCAATGTTGGTACTGACAATATTGGAAGTGTAGGTCACCGCTTCCATTCTCTACTCATCCAGGAAATGAGACCCTTTACAATTTTCTTTATTATTTAATTTGTAAATTGTCAAATAAGATCGAAATACTTTCTTAAATTCCAACACTAGCGTTGATATGTAATGATTGACGAATGACGATTGATAGAAAACGACGTAGAGGGAAAAAGAAAAGAAAAACACACAAATCTTTGTTATAACGCATGCCTAAAGTCAAGCATGTGAGGTATTGAACAGACACACAACTTTGAATATTTTGTAGATCTTGTTTGTTGAAGTTCAAGTGAGAATTCATAGATCATATTTTCAATGTTAAAGTGAGTTTTAGTAGGGTGTGTCTATGTGGATACATATATTTGATGCATGAAATTCTAAAAAGTGAGGAGTTTTCTTTTAATTTTGACCCTCTCACTCTAATCATTACTTTTCTTTCTGTTACTTCGAGAGTAGCTTCAGTTTCAGCCATTCAAATTTTTAATATTCCCTTTTATTTTTTGTCAAACTAATGGCATATTCTTTTGAAAATTCTAGCTAATTTTAGTATAATATTGAAGAATTTCATTACTATTACTCAAACAAGCATGAGAATGGATCTCTCAGTTGGGCAAAAAGGATGTAAAAAAGGATTCCAAATCAAGCTTGGTATATGAAAAAATGAATTCAATTTTTACTCATTGATGTACTAGTCTAGTTTCTGTTTTAATGTAAATTTTTACTGAAACAATATTTATTGGAATTTAATTAAAATATAATTACACTTAGAAAAATAAGATTATCAAAATCTTTAAATACACAAAAAAGTTTTTATTTTTATTTTATTAAACTTATAAAAAAAAAAAAAAAAACTGTTAGAAAAGAGAGTACCATGGCCATTATAGTTTTCTTGATTGGGATAAGGGATAGAAGGTGAGTAGGTTGTCCCATATTATTAGGGCAACCACCACACAACATAGAGTAAATTCTAAGCTTCAATAAAGTATAATCTCCACCCTCTATCCTGCTCCCACGTGTCCTCTCTATACCACCTGTCCAAAATTGTGTATAAAGTGTAGGGTCAATTCCCATATGCCATAGCACCCACACCCAACTAATTATAACTTTATGTTGTATCCTATCAATGTTCCTAGGTTTTTAATTTTCAATTAATTGGACCCACACATAAGGAAAAACTCAAAAAAATATCATGTATATAACCTTATGATCTGTCTCTTCTACCCACTGTTATCTGTTACTATGGTACGAAAGATGACATGTGATACCTCACATAATCGTACCTCCATGCTCATAATATTATCTTTGTGATTGAGTAACTTCTAAATTTGATTTCAATTTTTGAACAACATGGTGGTGTAGGGTCACATTTTCACATGCATGGACAGCATGGTACACCATCGTTTTTGAACCTAATTAATCAGAAGAATAATGTAGAGAGATTTTTATTTATCAAATTCACATGGGGCATGAGTTAGCAACGTTTTATGGGTTTGGTCAATGGTCAATTTCATTTAGAAAGTGCACGTGTATTCTGATTCTCTCTGCGTATGGAGCAGCACAAGTAACATGCTCAAACAAACTCAGGACAGCATTCAATGGGAATGGAACAAATGTTCGAGAGGAAAAGAATTGGGGTTAGGATTGTGTCTAATACAGTGCAACTGTGGACACGATAGAATGCGGATACATGTCTAAAACTAGACGTGTTTATGTATTCTAGCGTGTCCAGAAAAATGATATACAACAAAAACTTGTGTAAATGATCATTTGTAAGAGTTTGTAATTTACAAGCTTTTAACAAAATGAGTGAGGTAAAATATTGAATTGGAAGATGGTTTGTCTCCTTGGCTCAAGATCAAATATTTGGTATAATGGTTTTAGGACTTGGAATAGTGGTATTGGTTTAATTTTAAGCTCTTATCCTCTTGATTTGAGGTTGAGTGTTCTGAGCTGCTTAGTTAAGGAAATAGACAAAAAAAAAAATTTCCAATTATAAACATAATAATTTGAAGTTAATTTGTCTCCTCCAAACATTCTTGTACAAGTTCTTATCTCTTGTCTTATGTTTGATTGGTTATATACTTATATTAACCTTTTAAGTGTATGCAAAGCATTTCATTATTGTACAAAATAATTTTAATTTTCTGGCATTAGCAAATAATAACAATAATTTTTTTTTGGTTTTTGGTTTAAAGGGACCAATCAGAAAAGCAGAGAACAAAATTCACACAACAACATATTTTGAGAAATGAGGTCCTTCTGATCATATTAACCTTCATAGTAGACAATCTGGATGCTAGTGCATAAATGAAAAGATGAACTGGCACTAGTTGGGTGTGTTTAACTTTTATGGATTTCCTTACCAAAAAGAGAAGAAAGAAGGGTTTTTTTTTTTTTTTTGGTGGTGTAATCTTATCTCACCCCTTTTGGAATTTGGAGTCAAGCCGAGATTATGTGTTGTCTTTGTAATTAAATTGGGACACTTGCCAATGCCATTTCTAGTTCAAAATTTGTACACACCTCAACTAGCTAAAGTGGACATTATCTGGTCACATCCATTAAGTTTTACCTCGAGTTCACTCTCTTTATATGGCAATTATAATGTTAATAGCTTAATACTGCGGTATCTCCATATGTCTTGTAGGCTCATTTTTTTTTGTGAGAGTTTTAACCTATGGCGTCCGTTCTTGATGATAGCTCTTTATCATCAAACCAAGACACTAATCATTTGTTGGAATAAGCGAGGATTAAACCTCAGATCTTTTATTCAACTATTAGAAACTTTACTAGTTAAGCTAACTGGAACTCACATAAATCAATTAGTTTAAGTTGTGGTAAATTGAAAATTTTGTAGAGATTCATTTTAATTGCATTTTATTTTAAGGATTTAAAATAAAGAATTTTAAGAAGAATTATTAATTTATTAGTGTAAATAGTAAATACTACTAAATCACTTTATACGAATTTTGCGCTTTTATTTTTTTGGGAGGACATACAAAAGACAAAACACTTGATATGTTATAGATGTTGCACAACATTTTACCCTTACTAATTTCGAACAACATTTTAACAAAACTTAAATCCATCTCTAAATTTGATCAATAAAAAAGTGTTTATTTTTACATTTTTTATTAAATCATTTAAACCAAAAAATGAAATTCAAATCTTTCTTTTGAATTCTCTTTTGAACAATATTTGAAATAATTGAAACAAACTTATTAAACTGAATAAAAGCTTGTGTTCTGGAGTCTGGACTGGTCCACGGACCAAAATTTTATATCTTTATAGGTAAAGATTTATACATTTTATTGATTTGTGTTTTTTTATTTTTTTTTTAGAGATAATTACAATAGGTTGATAATCTCACCGTTCCAACATTTTTACCTCTAAACCTATAAGCACTTTGTATTTCATGCTTTCATAAAAGCATCATGGTACAGGCAAGCTTTCAACAAATGATCAAAATCCTCAAAGCAACCTAATTTATTTGATTTTTTGCAGTAAAAAATTCCTGGATCTATCTCTAATGATGTACAATCAATACTTCTTGTTGAAGGGCAGACAACTTGGTCTCTATTTTGAGATGGGTAACCGATATTACGCTATACTAAATAAGTAAATAGGCTAATAATATTATGTTCAACCAAGCTGTACGTTATATTTTCCCTTTAAAGCGAGAAGGTTTCATCAGAATAGCTAGCTTCAAAGTTGCCTTGTCTACTATATTTTGTAGCATGAAACAAACATAAGAAATTAAAACAGTAAAAGAAATTAAGGCATATCTCCAACCATGATTGTTCAAGTTTTTTTGAGAAGAGAACTTAAATTTAGAGAAAGCTCTTCTAGTCTATAGCCTACATGAAACCCTTTGAGGTAACATATGTTTATTTAAGGATACACTTCTACTCTATGACTGTCAACATGAAACCGTTCGATGGAACACTTTCTTATTCAAGGACAGGTTAGGTACTGCCAAATATTTAGAAAAATGCTTGAGTAACAAATTATTTTACAATTTTTTTGATGCGGTGACTATTGAGTAGTAAAAATATAATCTTAGTAGTGCGTCCAAATGAGATTTAGTAAGAATTGATCACAGTAATAATTTGTAAAAATGTTATAAAATTAGTAGTTTGTGACTATAACGTGATTTCCTTATAGACTTATTCTATATATTAAGTAGTTTTATAACACAATATTTTACACCTAAAATGCTAATAAACTTAGTAATATTCTTTATTTATCATCTAATAAATAAATTATAAAATGAATACTAATTGTTAAGTTTAGCCCATGATAAGCAAAGTTTAAAGAATTCTTTTTAGTTTTGAAATCCATATCGACGAGAAGAATAATAAGGAGGTACACTAAATAGTAATTAAACAAAATCTATGTTGACAACATTAAATTTCCTAACGGAGACACATTTTACAATAGATAAATCAAAACCAATGGTTCCAGTGATATTCGTTCCCTTTTTGTATGGTTTAATTTCGGTTTGAATCTCTTTATCTGCACTTCAAAAAAAAGGAAAAATGAAAAATTAGAAGGCATTGTTTGTGGATGGAATGTGAGACAACTTGAATAAATTTTAACCAACCATTATTATGCCACAAATTTTGGGCAGATTCACAATTTGTCTCCAGCTTTGCAAACAAACTAGATGTTGGACTTTTACATGACATATTTTTATAAAATTCTAATATATGCCAAAGAACCAAATGAAGAATATGGGATTGGAAAGATCTATCCGGAGAAAAAAAGGAATTGGGAATAATAACAAGTAGAATAAAATTATATTCAATCAACCAATATAATCCATTGAATTTGGCTTTTCCATAAGACTTGCAGATCCAAAATTTGTCTCCAGCTTTGCATACAAATTAGATTTTGGACTTTACATGACAAATTTTTGAAAAATTAGAAGGCATTGTTTGTGGATGGAATGTGAGACAACTTGAATAAATTTTAACCAACCATTATTATGCCACAAATTTTGGGCAGATTCACAATTTGTCTCCAGCTTTGCAAACAAACTAGATGTTGGACTTTTACATGACATATTTTTATAAAATTCTAATATATGCCAAAGAACCAAATGAAGAATATGGGATTGGAAAGATCTATCCGGAGAAAAAAAGGAATTGGGAATAATAACAAGTAGAATAAAATTATATTCAATCAACCAATATAATCCATTGAATTTGGCTTTTCCATAAGACTTGCAGATCCAAAATTTGTCTCCAGCTTTGCATACAAATTAGATTTTGGACTTTACATGACAAATTTTTATAAATTTCTAATTCATGTTAAAGAAGTAAAGGAACATGGGATTGGGAATATTCATTCAAATTAAAAAAAACAGGGTTGGGGATAATAACAATTGGCTATTTGAAAGTTGCTTACGATGACTTTGGACCCCATCTTAAAAAGCCATATCTTTGATCTTACACTGATTGTGTGATTTGTGTCCTAGTCTCTAAGATTTCTACTGGATACATAGACAGTAAGATGAGATGCATTTAAGTGCAGTGAGACAGATGTCAGTTTCCAAACCATTTGTAACATGGGCTTTGGAATAGTTGCACATGCCTCCATTTTATTTATTTATTTTACATTTTTTTTTGAGAAACTATTTATTTTACATTTTTGATGAACAAACTATTTATTTTACATTTTGATGTAGATCTTCCCTAACAACATCCTCTACACCCAAAAACATGATTCAACTATGGGACAGAGCGGGGGACTCAGGGAGTATTCTGTCACTTCCCAATGTAAATTAAGATTAGCTTGCAAAGATGGACATGCTTCACTTGTTGCCCCGCTAAATTGTTTTGTATTTACAGTAGGACAAAATTTAGTTACAAAAGTCTAAGGTTATTATCTTATTTAATATCTTTTTATTAGATGTAAATTTTAACAAATCTACCATTAGATTACATCTTCTTCTTATATACTCCACGCTTGCAAAATTTCTAGAAAATTAAAGATCAATAGATATGTCATCAATAAATTGTTTAAATTGCAAGTTTTTGTAGATTAAAATTATGCATAAAATATAAACTTAGAGATCATATAGTAAATAATATCCGATTGACACAAAATTTGATATGTGTATTAAGAGCGTAAAAAACATGCAATTCAACGGTTAAATTTTCAAAATATATAATAATGTTTATTTTATTAAATAAGGTTATAGCCTTAAATTATAGCAAATTTTGTAACTAAATTTTGTCATTTGCAATATATTATATATAGACCCTATTTATTCAAGGACAAAATTTAACTACAAAATTGGTTGTAGTTTAAGGTTATAAAATTGGTTGTAGCCAACCTCATTCGATATTTTTTTTTTATTGGAGGTGAATTTTGACAAATCCCTCATTGGATTACATTTTCTTCTTATATTCTCCATATTTGCAAAATTTCTAGAAAATTAAATATTAATAGTTATGTCATCAATAAATTGTTTAAATTGAAAGTTTTTTGTAATTTAAAATTATGCAAATTTAAAATATAATCTTATAGATCATATAGTAAATAATATCTGATTGGTATAAAATTTGACATGTGTATTATGAGCGTAAAGAACATGCAATCCAATGGTTAGATTTTTGAAATATGTTATAATGTTAATGATAATAAGTAAGGTTGTAGTCTTAGGTTACAACCAATTTATCCCCTCAAAAAAAAAAATGTTACAATCAATTTTGTATCTAAATTTTGTCCTTTATTCAAACATATAATTTATAACCTAATTAAAGAATGTGAGTGTAATGATAGAATGATTAATGTTGGTTCCAGATACTTCTATTAATAAAGTATTTTAAAATCAAATTTTATTTGCACAAAAAATCAAATTTATTGTTATTTTAGTTTGATAATAAAAAATTATTATTATAGAATAAATACCTTAGATTCAAAATCTTATTTGCTATATAAAATAAATTAAGAAAAAATTGATAGGATGATCAAGTAATTTTTTTTTTTGAGAAAGAGATGATCAAGTAATTGATAAGCTAACTGCAGCAACAGAAGGCCCTATTTATTATTCAAACGTATAATTTTTTAACCTAAAGAATGTGAGTTTAAGGTCTTTAGTATGTTTTGCTATCAAATGATAAAATGATTGTTGATTCCAGATAGTTTAGTTCGTAAAGTATTTTAAAATTGAATTTATTACACAAAAAGTAAAATTTATTGGTGTTATTAGAGTCAAAATTTACGGTTAGCTTTCTTTGTCTAGCTGGGCTCAAGAATCCTGTGAAAGAGAACAGCTAAGAGGCTATGACTTGAACGCTGGTGGGGTGTTGGCCAAGGGCACTTTGTTGCCTTTGCCAGTATTTGTGAGACTGAAGGAGTAAGTAAAGTATAATTGTAAGCTATGTAAAATGTACCTTTCTATGTAGAGTGGTGTTTTCTTTTATAGGAGGGCCTTTGTAGCAGACTAGCAGTTGGTCGATAATTCCCATAAGCGGTGTGCATTTATGGGATTAGTGTAACATCTGGCTCATTAAGTGTAACAATGACTATCCGTTTGTTGCTAGAAAGTAACTATAGATCTCTACTTTAAATGTCGATTTCTAGCTATTTGTGTCGGTAATGAAGGCTGCCTCTAAACGATATTATTTGACTTTGGACGATTTATTTAGCACTTATAAATTGGTGTTTTAGTTTGATGGTAGAGGACAATTGTTATAGAATAAATACCTTAGATTCCAAATTCTATTTGCATCTATTAAAAAATAATTTTGATAGTATGATTCAGTAATTGATGAGCTAACTACAGCAACAGAAGGTCAATTTTTATTACTAATACTCATTACATTTTGGTTACAAGAGCCAAGAGGGCCAAAAGCTCAAACCACAAGGTAACTGCTTTAGCTATTACCATGAAATCCTGCTATCAGAGCTGTAAATATAAGCCTAATTAGAGAAATATGCACGGTCAACATTTTTTGGGTTTAATGAAACTAAAAGGCAATTATGGAGTAATCACTTTGAAGAGAGAGATATGGGGTACGTGTATGGAGCAACATTTCCCATTGTTCTAGGAAAAGATGTTCTGGTCAGTCGAAAAATAGGATATAATGTTTGGTCTGGTGTAACTGTAAATAATGTGACTTATACTTTCTTGAATCTTGATCTATAGGTTCCTCTTCTTTCTATATGGTGTTTGTGTCGGGGATAGCATTGTTTTGTGAGATTCTTGGAAATATGTCTTCCATTATAACTTGCATTGCATCACCACTTCGACCCAACTTTGTCTTTCATGTCTCTTTGCTTTCTTGGCCATTCCATGACCGCCCAATTAAATAAAGGAAATACATAAGAAAGAACTCAAAATGACTTGTGTGTCCAATTACTTTGTACTAATATGCATCACTGATTCACTATGCATTAAACAAATACAGTTTCCACATTTGACTACTTAATGCTTTCGCACTCATAGAGTTGTTTGTCGAAAGACTCGAAACCAGCAATTTAGGCAAAGTACAACTTCTTTTTTTGGTTTTTTTTGGGATGAATAAACCAAGTACTATTCAGTGACAGGTAATATAATATGAAAGTAGGTGTCTGTGTCTCAAAAAATGTAGAGAGAAAGAGCCCCATATAACCAGAGGGTCGCACCCATTTAGCTTGTGGGGTTTTGTTAGTCCTGTGTCCAATTACTTTGTACTAATATGCATCACTGATTCACTATGCATTAAACAAATACAGTTTCCACATTTGACTACTTAATGCTTTCGCACTCATAGAGTTGTTTGTCGAAAGACTCGAAACCAGCAATTTAGGCAAAGTACAACTTCTTTTTTTGGTTTTTTTTGGGATGAATAAACCAAGTACTATTCAGTGACAGGTAATATAATATGAAAGTAGGTGTCTGTGTCTCAAAAAATGTAGAGAGAAAGAGCCCCATATAACCAGAGGGTCGCACCCATTTAGCTTGTGGGGTTTTGTTAGTCCTCTCTTGCTCACAGACACTGACACGCATGCATGACAAGTGCGAATACAAAAATAAACATAAAGCATAGTCATTTTGGCCACTCTCGCAAATGCAAAAGAACAATAGAACATGCACGCGTTTAGTCATGACTCATAAACACGAACTTCAAGGTTTACATGCGAAGCCTTTAATGCTTCATCGGGGAGCTCATGAACTATGATAAAAGCTTGTCATGAAAATAATGGCTAAATGACAAACACTCGTGTATTTATGTGTGACCTTCTATCCCTTCACACCTAATTTTTTTTGGCAAATATCTTACAAACTAGATCCATTTCAATCTTTGAGCACAAGGCATGTTCAAAACTTAGGTAAAAATAATGGAATATATATAGACGGGAAAAAGGAAGGGTTCATTACAGTTATCCATATTATATGCTAAATTATGGTAAATAGTTGCACAACGCGTTATAAATCAAATCCTCCACAATATCTTAATTTAAGGTAAATTTACCATGACCATGGCTACATGCTGCTATCTTCTAAATTAGGGTCTTTACTCTATATTATAGATCAATAAGTTGTTTAATCTAAATACGAGAAGTTGATTGCATAAATTTTATAGTTACTGATACATATTGTAAACATCTTATAGTTTAGGATGAATATGTATAAATTAATTTGTAAATTTAATCATTGATTTGGATAGTAGGGGCACATTAAAGCTAATCTCAAATTAGAATGTTGATTATATAATTTTGTAGTTTAAGGTGCACAATGCAAATTTTTATATAAATTAGGGTAAATACTATCCCTAATTACTCATGGACAATCGTGTGTGTGTGTGTGTGTGTATATATATATATATATAGAGAGAGAGAGAGAGAGAGAGAGAGAATGAATGATGATGATGATGCTTATTAACAAATATGTCACTATGTCAGTGTTATAAAAAGTAGGCTAAATTACAAACACCATCCATAGAGTTTGGAAGTCGTTTGATTTTACACACTAAAGTTTTAGAATTTGGATAAATAGATAGCCAATTTTAGGAAGATAAGATGGATCACTTCATGTGTAGTAGGGAAATTGAGCTTTCAGAATCTACAGGACAAGGTCCCAATTGCCAGCATTATGGAGGAAAGATGCACAATTTAAAATTTGAATTCGTAAATATTGCCTGCGAACTATACAGATTATATTTTATTTGAATAAATATCCATAAAGCAACAATACATGTAATCCCGAGGGCTGGGATAACGATCAGAACTGAAAGGTGAAAGCTAATATAAATTAAAAGTATATATGCTATACACAAACAACTTGTATGTGCAAAAACTTGACTCAAATTTAGTGCCCAGGTCCAAGAAAAAAAATCATAAATCCATATTGACATTTGAAGGAAGTTCGGGACCTTGGGGTGAAGAGCTGTTTTGTTTCACACTCTTCTCCAGAGATATCTGCATAGAAAACCAAACCAAACCAAACCAATAATGTGATAAATAGTAGAGCAGTCACAGTTGGTTTAAATTTTATTTCATGCATAGATTTATCTCTGTTATGTTCTTTCTTCTTATTTATAAGTTATACTAGCTCCAAATTAATTAAGCATTAGGCCAGAACTGAAATCTATGTATAACATATAAATACACCCGTAGCACCAAAATAAAAAAGAACAACTATATCAAAGGGAAATCAGTTTTAACTTACTGCATAAGCTAAATTCAAAATCTTAATAACACTTTGAAAAAATTTCTCTTTTTATATTCTTTTTCTTCTCTCCATTTTTTTTTCCCTTCATAATATTAGATAATTCAGTATGCAAATCATCACAATTAGTTAAACCCTACATTAAAAAGTAATGTCTTTTCTACGACACCCTAAGGATGGAAAAAGTTCACTGAAGATAATATTGATTACCAAAAGAAGATCTTCATCAGTACCAAAGCATTTTCGTGATTCTTCTAGGCACTTCGATGAAATCCGAGCATTTTTCCTGCACAGTATTCAAATGTATGTCTATATTATACAGTAAACAAAATTTGAAACTTGATTTTGTACCAATAATTTCAAACCAGGAAATTTATGTGAATCTGGATAAGATAATGATCTGACTCGACTTTTTGAGCATTATTGAAAATATTTCAGCACAAAGGCTATCAAAGATGTCCAATGCATCATCCTGCAGTAAGATGTCATATGAATCTTTTAAAGAATACATATAAATAGTAACCAAAGCTATGTGGATGTTTAAACTCCCAGTAGTAGCCAATTTGCTGCATGTTTGACTAAATTGCACATGCATATTCATGCTACTGCACTGCAGTTGTTAATTGATTTGGCCATCTATGATTATAAAGCTAATCAAAGTAAATTGGTCATAATTTGTGCTCAGCCTTTTTATATAATGGTAAGTTATACATGCACCTGGAGGGTTATGAACCACCAACTCACCCTCGATCTTGCTTTGACAAGGAGAGGAGGTGCCATTTGAGCTAGAGCTCAATGACAATAACTTGTGCTCAACTTTAGAAGTACATAACAGGAACTAGCCAATTTGCTGCATGTTTGACTAAATTGCACATGCATATTCATGCTACTGCACTGCAGTTGTTAATTGATTTGGCCATCTATGATTATAAAGCTAATCAAAGTAAATTGGTCATAATTTGTGCTCAGCCTTTTTATATAATGGTAAGTTATACATGCACCTGGAGGGTTATGAACCACCAACTCACCCTCGATCTTGCTTTGACAAGGAGAGGAGGTGCCATTTGAGCTAGAGCTCAATGACAATAACTTGTGCTCAACTTTAGAAGTACATAACAGGAACTGAGAAGCAAGAAAATCAATAACCTTTTTGAGATTAAAATCCTCGGCCCATTTTGTACAACTACAACCTAAATAATTATGACTCCTGTGAACAGGTGTTACACAACCAAGGAAAGTGCAATTCAACCATTATACAATAACCACTTGTAAACTTCATAAAACAGCAACAATTTATGAAGACCATGGATCCATCTTTTTTCCACTACATTAAACTTTTTCTGTGCTAGACTAGAGCACATGGATCAGAATGGTCACAGATAGACAAACTTATGGACACTCTAATATAGCAAAAATTCTGATCAAGACAGATAAATTGAAAGAACCTCACTTGTATCACTGTAACTCTGAAAGTTAACTTATTGGTCTAGTCATGAATTTCCTTAGGTTGACATCCTGATTGGGGTAATCTGCAGCCCAGTGCATACATATTGGCAGAATGGTACAAGAATATATAAGATTTCATCGTTAAATAGCTCTCCAACTCTGATTTCACAATATCATCTCACTAAAGTGAGATACTCAATAACATCAATGTTTGATGTTGTTGAACCAAAGGCACTCATTAAGATGACGAGAATGACATCTTCATATTCTTCTTACAAAGAGAAAAAAAAAATCTTTTTCCATGGTGATCAGTACAGTAGGGGAGGTTTTCAGAAATGAGAATGAAAATATATAATACCTGGAACTTGCAGGATCTCTAATCTCAAACTCATCTGCATCAGTGTCATAGCCACAAATCACGACATAGTGACCTGTAAAAGACCCTAAGTTGTCAGTAAAGAAGTTATATGGGGCATACACAAATGAGTCAAACAAACAAACAAACTTAATGACATACACTTGTCAAGACAAACTGAGAAGCAGAATTGATTAACCAGGACATGTTAGAAATAACATATTAAAAGGACAGATTTCACATCTCAGCAAGGGAGTATCTGTTCTTAATCATGATTGTATAACTTAATGAGAAATTGCAATGCTCGAGAATGATAATATATACATATACTAAGAGATCGTAATCAGCTAATACAAACAATCAGTGCATTAGAAAAAGAATAGCACAACTCACCAGTGTAGCAGGAGTTGCTGCCAAAGAAGCCTGAAACACTTAAATTCTCAGACCAAGGCTGACTGCAAAGCAAAAAATTTGTCAGAAGCATTTAACGTTAATTCATCTCACACAACATCTAAGAAAGCTATGCTTTCATTCTTGTGAAAGAAGAAGCAAACCCTTTAGTTCAAATATTCAATTTGCAAAAGCATATTCAGTAGAACAGTAAATGAAATAAACAAAAAGAAAACTTTAGCTGCAAGAAGCAATAAGGAACTTGGTCACAACTGCTTAAAAAAATAAGACACAGATGCCAAAAAATAATTCTAATTGTGTCGTTTAAAGGAGAATGGCATTTATGCATGAAAAAGAAAAAAGAAAAATAGAAAAAAGAAATTGCATGAATCCCATACCTCAACTTGCGTTGGTCCACTAATGCAATTGCAATATACTTCCCTGACAAAATCAAGTATGAAATGTCCTTACCACCGATTGACTTGCACTGTAAAAAATAAGGTTCATTGACTAAATTCCAAATAAATAGTCCAACTTCACCTAAATGGAGAATGTCTACAACAACAATTACAGCAACAACCAAGCCTTAGTCCCTTTAACTTTGGAGTCAACTATGGATGCTTAACACATTAATTTGGGAAGAAAAGATAAGCCTAACCAATGTTATAGGTATTTTCATAGGTCTCACACTAATAGGCCCTTGGATTTTAATTTTTTTAATAGCCATAATGGGAGCAAAAATATATTTAATTTCAAATTCTTCAAGTGATTCTCAAAGAAGTCTAAATAAAATTACAAATAGGAAGAAAATCAATCTGTTTACTTCTATACAAAGACTCAAGTGTTATTTGAGTATATAATTAAGCAGTGCAGCTGTCCTATTCGCAAAAGGAAAATAATTTAACCACGTAGAAATGCTATGATTGTTTTATGATCAAAATAATGCACACTCAGATGAATGGATTATACCTCTATATTAATTCCAGCTTCCCGTGCTTTTTTAAATAGCGTATCTACTCGCAACAGATCATTAGGTAATTGCTCCTGCACAATATCCAAACTGTACCTTTATGAGTATTAGAGTGACAGCAAGCAAGGTTGTTAAAATTGGTATCCTATGTAGGACCGGTGGAAGGAATTTACGGATCATATCAAGGATCATCAGATCCTACTGAATAAAAGTTATGTATGTTGAATAATCATAAGAATTGTCCATTAAAAAAGGGTTAAAATTCAATATAGTGTAATTTTTACAATCAACATGACTATATCTCTATTACCTATATAGATTTATTCTTTTCAACACAAATTATCCAGAAGTTCATTCGTTAGCAACTAAGTACCATAATACACACACTGGCAGCGGAAGATGTTTCCTAGTTGCAAGAATAATTAGTCAATCACAAAAATAAAAAATACTTTAATTTACCTACATGGTGTGTGTTGACATGCACATGCCAAATCTATAACTATCTGCGGTAGTGTTCTCAGTTCTCACCATCAAACCTCCAAGTTTGCACTAAACTGACATGCAAACCATGTAACCTGTATGTCCTAGCATCACTCGCAACCACTCTAGAGAAAACATTTGACACTAAAATCTCTTAAAGGAACAGCTCAGACAAGAATGACTTGGCTTTTGCTTGTATTGGTGGCAAGTGGCAACACAAAATACTGCTGTTAGATCTAGCTAAGCATTGACTAGATACTGAAAGCACCACAAAAGGCATTACATCCTTTCAATTCAAAAGATAATTTGTAAACCTCATACCTTAAACTACCACGTGCATGTCAAAAATAATAAATCTTTAGTCTCCAGAAAGAAACAAGATGGATTTTTTTCTTTCTTTTTAACCTTTTTCTGGATAAGAAACCAGATTAACTACACTAAACCTTGAAAAATATCCATGCATGTGACAGGAAATCACCTTGTAAAATGTTTCAAACGAATAACTTGGGTTTGCTCCAACTGTTATTGTGAAGAAGGAAAAACTAACATTAAACTTGTGCAATAGATATGCAAGATCAATGGTCCAAATGCTGCAAAGTGTCAACAACAGGACATATTAGAAATCTTCTACATCAGCTTAATTGAGTATGAGATTGATATATCATGCATGAACTTAGCAGATAGAGTATCACATATCCGTATGATAATCCACTTCATATATTAAGTTACTACTAATTACAGTATTAATATCAACGTTAACATTTAAGCTTATTAAACTGGTTTCTCAAAAAAAAAAAAAGCTTATTAAACTGAATAAATAAAAGCATCACATCATACAATTAAGGAGATCCCTGCTTCTTAGTTCTCACCATCAAACCTCCAAGTTTGCACTAAACTGACATGCAAACCATGTAACCTGTATGTCCTAGCATCACTCGCAACCACTCTAGAGAAAACATTTGACACTAAAATCTCTTAAAGGAACAGCTCAGACAAGAATGACTTGGCTTTTGCTTGTATTGGTGGCAAGTGGCAACACAAAAAACTGCTGTTAGATCTAGCTAAGCATTGACTAGATACTGAAAGCACCACAAAAGGCATTACATCCTTTCAATTCAAAAGATAATTTGTAAACCTCATACCTTAAACTACCACGTGCATGTCAAAAATAATAAATCTTTAGTCTCCAGAAAGAAACAAGATGGATTTTTTTTCTTTCTTTTTAACCTTTTTCTGGATAAGAAACCAGATTAACTACACTAAACCTTGAAAAATATCCATGCATGTGACAGGAAATCACCTTGTAAAATGTTTCAAACGAATAACTTGGGTTTGCTCCAACTGTTATTGTGAAGAAGGAAAAACTAACATTAAACTTGTGCAATAGATATGCAAGATCAATGGTCCAAATGCTGCAAAGTGTCAACAACAGGACATATTAGAAATCTTCTACATCAGCTTAATTGAGTATGAGATTGATATATCATGCATGAACTTAGCAGATAGAGTATCACATATCCGTATGATAATCCACTTCATATATTAAGTTACTACTAATTACAGTATTAATATCAACGTTAACATTTAAGCTTATTAAACTGAATAAATAAAAGCATCACATCATACAATTAAGGAGATCCCTGCTTTTTTTTTCTTTTCTTTTTTTTCTTTTCTATTAACTTATCAAATTTATTAAAAAAAAAAAAAAATTCTTGTAGATTCAATGAGTCAAGATTACAAGGCAGGTTATCCAAGACTTTAATTGCACTAATAAGCTTAAGGCATTTGACATTGAAAACCTTCGAACTTTTGAGGAATGTTAATTACCAAAACCATATACAGATCAAAAGACAATCAGGTTCTCGAAGAACAAGTTTTCAGAGATCAATAAACTATTGTTGTGATACAATCATGCATCTAGGATTTTAAGCAGTTTGTGTTAAACTCTTGCATAGTTTTTATTTTCAACAAAACTCCAAACTCTACCTTTAATTAAGCAAAGTGTATAGCACAGGGAATTGAAGATCTATATTTGATAGGAAGAAATCACCTATTTGTGGGGCATAGTTCCATCAATGCCTGAAAATTGCAGGTGGTAATGCCAAGAGTTTCCAGAACCATCAGAACACAAGCAAGGCCACAATCCCAATAATCTAGCTGATTTATGTGGGGGACCTATGAGCACCAATAAACCTTAATAAATTTTTAATAAATGAAACCAAATAGCAATTTTGATGAGCACTAGACTTCTGAATTCATACATCAGAATAGGTTATAGATCAATAGGTCAGAAAAACGTAAATCACAACATAACGCATTATTGCATCAGGTGAGTGCAGAATCACAATGTACTCACTTCAACAAAGTATGAACGGGGCAAGACTGCCTCGTGGCATCTTGCACTGCTTGGTCGCTGTTCAAACGGGTAAGAATTCACGAAACTTAAACAATCTCCGTCTGATTCTTGTTCTTCATCGATATTAAGAATCTTGTTGAATAGAAAGTATAACGGCCACATGAATGTCCTAATTAACTACAGAATCTCGCCTAAGCAGGAACTACTCAGTTACCGTTGTCTTGTAATAATCCCAAATTGCGTACTATCTCTCCTACCTGTAGCAGTTTCGAATACAAACATAATCATTTTCCATCATATGAAAGGAAAACTAAGAATGAAACCTTTTTTTTTTTTGGTTACAATTTTATAATATGCATTGGATTCAAATTAATGTTACGCCAGTCAATATCTAGTTATTGGCTAAATATCCCGAGTTATACGTTTTCCACATACCAGTCATGCTCGAAAGTTTGAACTCATGAGACTTTGATGCAGCGATAAACTATCACTTGTCCCAGTCAAAAGCACAATCAGAATCCAAATTAGTTTCTAATTATCGTCTAATTTTGCATCACATTTCCACGCCGAGACTCAGCGTGGAAGCCGTCACCATTACTGTTGAATGTTTAGGGTTTTACAACTTACAATCTAGATATTCTAACAAGAGTCATCTCCAATTATAACGAAATAACATCCAATTGATATGAAATTTCAAAGTGCGCGAAAAGCACAAAGTGAATATGTGATCTATCTGTCGAATTAACCAAGCTCGAAATTAAATCAGCGCAATTGAAAATTGCAACAAGTTTCAGTTCGACAAAGATACAATTTCTAGTTCAGAATTTAGAACACGAACAAAACAAAGCAGCGATAAACTTGAAATCATCAATTACAAAATGTCTAGAAAAATATGAAACGCAAGCTACTGATCAGAAATTCAACAAAGCTACGGGGTTTTAAGCATAAAATCAAATTTAATTTCGAAAAAATTCGTACTTAGCATTATAAACGTATATCAGAATATCTGTGCGAGAACGATTAAGATGTAATAATTTTATATACATGAAGCAGAAGAAAAAAACTGAATATACCGCTGTACCTTAAATCCTTTTTTTTTTTTTTTTTTTGAGAATCATACCTTAATCTTATTCTTGTCAGACTGAGATGAAGAAAATGGCTTTTTTGCTTTTTTTTGAGTTTTTTTTTTCTTTATACCCTGTGTTTGAGAAATAATGGGCTCGTTTCTCTCTGGTCTTATGAGAGAACTTTAATTTATTTATTTATTTATTTTGTATAAACTTTTTTTTTAATTATATATATATTTTACGGAGAATCTTTTGGATAGACTTTAATACGAGACTTTTGTGCGGACAGCCAATTGGATCCTTGTTGGCTTGGATTCAATTATTAAAGATGGATAGGTTTTTTTTGGTTAAATAAGATAGTTAGGTTAGGTATTCTGTCTATTCTCTTCTTTATTTTTTGTTTGAACTTTTTTTTTTATAAAACTTTTTTTTAAAATTATATATATATATATATTGGAGAATTTTTTGGATAAAATTTAAGAGATTTACTAATATATGCCCCTTAGTGTATACATTAATAAACCATTTTAAAAAATTTTATATAAAAAAAAAGTAATTCATCTTTTTGACAACTTTTTTTATTTTTCATAAAAACTTTCTCAAAATAAATGGTTAATGTGTGCCTTAAAGGTACATGTTAACCGAACCCAAGAGACTTTTGTGCAGGACAGCCTATTGGATCCTTGTCGGTTTGGATTCAATTATTTAATATAGTTAAGTTAGGTTAGGTATTCTGCCTACTCTCTTCTATATTTTTAATTTTTTAATTACTATTTTATCTTTTAACTATATTACAAATAACAAGATTCTTTGTTTGGGTTTTATTATTTTGCATCTTATATTTATAAACTTCAAATAATAAGGTTAAATATGTAAAAGCACTAATTTAGACACTCCTAAATTTTAGATACTTATTCATATTTCTTAAAATTAGGCACTTCCATCTCTCCTTAATCCTTTTGCTTTCTTGGTTTATTTTTTTTTTCTCTAGTGTAGTCATTTTCTACAAGGTAATTCTTTTAGTGCTTTTTTTTTAATTTTATTTTTTTTATCGTTTTATTGCTCATATATTTTTGATTGTTCTATAAGATTTTTAGTAGTTTCTTTCTCTTTTATGAAAAATTTTAACACTAAAAAAAAAAAAAACTCATCACACACGCGAAGCATGTGGTGAGACTAGCATATAATAAAGTTTTAAACAAATTAAATTTTATATTTTCAAAAGTAATGAGAAAGAGATTATCCAAATGCACAGTTGTGTTCAATTGGATGAGCCAAATCATGTGAATGATCCTCATCACCTTAAAGCAAGGAAGCGCTTGAGCAAATTATCCAACAATTGAGTTAGCTAGTTGGATAAGAACAACCCAGTAGTGTTGGGTGTTTTGTAAAGTGATATGGTAAAATAGATAAAGTAGCTTTTTGTGGTGTCAAATTGCTAAATTTTTTGCACCACTAATGCTGATGCTATAAAGAAGGAAAATGCGATAATTGGAACGTGTGAACTATATCTATGGTAGAGAAACAACAAGAGAGAGAAAATCCATGCCATACTAAAGAAAATTATCCCAATCTCATCCGTAATGACAAAATTAGCGTCCATTCGAGTCACATTCAATTGCTGGAATTTAGGCGTGGTATGTGCCATCATCATGTCTCCACTAGAATGAGGTATGAAAAAATTGCTTTTATTATACACTCATTAAGTCAATTATATCTTTTAAAAAGATATTACTAACTTAAGTATTGAAATGCTTAATGATGCCGCATGAAGTCACCTAAGCATTTCTTTTCCCTTTTTTTAGGTGTTTAGAGATCTTTTAGACTGTACTTAAAGAAATTTGTGAAAATAATCGTTTGGTAGCAAAAGCTGTTTGAGAAATATGTTTCTCCTTCAAATTTTTGGCATTTCTTATTCTCCTTTATGACAACTATTGACGAGAGTCTAGATTTGAATCCTTCTCATACCCATTGTTGTAACTATCAAATTATAAAAATAAAAATAAAAATCTCTCATTAGACTTTATATGGCCTCTTCCTTTTGAAAGAGATGCATGCATTCCTACAATTGTTGAAAGGACACTGTGGTTCCCAAACCTCCTCCTCCAGTTTACGTGTTTAGGCCTCAATTAATTTATATGTGGGCTTTATCACAATCCTACCAATTGAACTCCAAACTTCACTTGGTCAATCTAAACTCAACTTTTTTCCCTTTATCCCCTTTGTTTCCTAGTGTTTTCCCATAATGGTTTTTCTTCTTCTCAATCTCTCTTTCTCTCCATCTTTTTTTTTTTTTCCAAAAACCCCCTAAATGTTGACCATCTTCCCCTTTTTATAGTCTCTTATTAGTGGGGTTATCATCATTACCATTTCCCCACTTCACACATATTCCCACATCCGTTAGAATCCCAAGGAATCCTCACAACCTTAGAGGATTCTCTTGGAACTTGTTCCAAACATTAAATAGTGTGCAGTAGCAGATTCCCCAAAGGCACTGACAGTGCTCGATTACCGACCTTAATTTGACTGTCCCTTTTCTAACTTCACTCCTGCTTACTAGTTAGTATTCGGCCCAGCTTGGCCTGGACGTAACACTGTTTACCCCAAACAGTATCCTAAGACTCTTGCCCATTTTCTTAATGGACCAATCCTATCCCTACAGTGTTAGGCCTCGGTCGCTCTTGGTCACCTGGGCCCAAGCCCCTACAGACATGATGTGGGTCTAGTGCTTAAAGTGCATTAGAGTTGATACAAAGCAGACACATATCTAACACTTACCTCATGTACACATCATATCAAGTTTAATATATTCTAGCTTCTGAGGTAGAGGCTCTTCTTTATTTTTGGTAAAAATTAATAATTTGGGATTACTACACTGTTTGAGTTGTGTATTCAAATAGGGATAATGCCTTAATTTTTAGCAAATTCTTTAGGCATCTACGTGCAAGTTAAGCTTTAATGAGCGTTAATTTGAATTTCAAATAAAAGTGATAATTTAGAAGAAAAAATGTCTAAAATTTAGGAGCTTGTGGTTTTATTTTACAAATTAATCAGATAGGAATAATGTCCTAATTTCTAGTAACTTCTGATAATAGCTTAATTTTGCATATTTATATCATTATTAGAAAAGCACTATCATACTTATTTTGAGTTAATTCATGCATTTTATAATTGATTTTGGAATAATGTTAAATAATAAATTTTGTGCTTAATTGAATTTTAATGCGTGAATTTGTCTTTTGTAGGATAATGAAATTAAATAAGTGGATTTGTGCAAAAAAGAAAGCTAATGAACTTTAATTTTACAAGGGCCATGATGAAGTCAAAGAAGGCCAACCCAATTAAATTCAAGTCCAATTGAAGCAAGGAATCAAAGGAAATTTGCACCTAATCTAAGTTCAATTCGGATTAGGATTCTAGCTTGCACACCAGTTAGTGGAGCATAATATTCGGCTTAGATGTCCAATCGTGATGATTCAAGTTGGCTGGAAAGCTAACTTAAAGGGTTACCAAAAGTCCGAATTCTGAAGTTTAATTTTACAAGGGCCATGGTGAAGTCAAAGAAGGTCAACCCAATTAAATTCAAGTCCAATTGGAGCAAGGAATCAAAGGAAATTTGCACCTAATCCAAGTCCAATTTGGATTAGGATTTTAGCTTGCACACCAGTTAGTATTTGGAGCATAATATTCGACTTAGATGTCCAATCGTGATGATTCAAGTTGGCTGGAAAGCTAACTTGAAGAGCTACAACTTTGTATTTACCAAAAGTTCGAATTCTGAAGTTAAATGGGCCAAATCGTCGTTAAGTGAAGCCTAAAAAACTGAGATTTTCTCCAAATAGGAATTCAATTTGTAATAGGATTCATTTACCTATTTAAAGGCTCTTTAAGGCAAAATTGGGAGGAGAGCTGCTGTAGAACATAATTTAGGTTTTCTTAATGTTTCTTTATAGTTTTTAGAGTTCTATTTTTGTTATGGCTTACTAGAAGCCTTGCTAAGGCAAGGGGTGAAACCCAACCGTTTATTGGTATGTTCTTAACAATTATTTATTGGTTTTAATGCTTAAATTTTTATGTTTTTGATTGTTTTACTCATCTAGAAAAGTGTTTAGTTCTGTATAATCTTTTGATTTATCGTAGACTCTGGGTACTTTAAATGCTTAGTATTCCCTGCGAACTAATTCATTAGTTTTGTTTTGCCTAAAATCAATCAATTGCATGAAACTACCTTAGACAATTAATTCTTGAGTTTTTATTGTTAAATTGTCCGACTAAGATCATCCTTCATATGAATTTTAGTTGAGTTATAAAATCAATATTGTTAAGACTACCAACAAATGTGTTGTGTGTGGATCCCTAAACCTTAGAACCTTAATATATTATTATTTTCTCTCAATTTATATTACCTTTACTAAAATATCAAAAATCTCTTCAATTAAACTTTATTATTTTAGTTTTATTCTTTTTTGGTTTGCTAGTCAATTCCCTTTTCCTTGTGGATTCGACATCAGACTTACTGAGTTATTATTTCGTGACAATCATGCACTTGAGAGTATTATTTAAGTCACAGCAACTTCTTCTAGTAACTATGTGCAAGTTACATTTTAGTGAGGAAGAAGAAATGCCTAAAATTTTAAAAGTTAATCAAATAGGGACTAGCCTCATTACATGTGCTTTGCGCGTGCGATGGGGCGTTTATTTTTTTTGGTTTAGTGAAAACATTGAGCTTAGTGGTCCTATTTTATAGCCCAAAAAAAAAAAAAAAAACTATCTTTATTTTTTTATATTTAATATTTATTTTGAGAATTCAATTTATAAGTAGATAAAGCAATTTGAAAATCAATAGGAGAGTGACCCTATTTTTTAGGCAATATTTTAATAGGAGTTAGAGTTATATTTTTACTGGATTGTCCTTTAGTTTGGTTTCTACATAAACATAAGGGTGTAGGTACATTTTTTAACCAAAAAAATGAGAATCTCAAACAGGAGAAGCCCCCTAAATAGTAGTATAGATAATGTCCCATGGCCTGTTTGGTAGCAGATACAAATATCATTCTTTAAAATGATGTGAAAACTGTGGTTTGAAAAGTGTTGTGGAAACACGTGTTTCTAGTGTTCATAAAGCAAAATGCATTTGGTACCATGTTTCAAATAACATGTTTAAGTGTTTGAAAAACATAAAATATGTGTTTGGTGTGTGTGTTTGATTTAAAAAAAATACTAACAACTGGTACAAAATAATATTTATTATTTGAGGAGAGAGAAGAAAATCATTCTACGGTTGCCCTTCTTCTTCCACTGTTCCTTCTTTTTCATTTTTCTTCCCTAAAACTTCTCATTCCTTCATCTTCGTCTAAAACCAAACCCATGCCTTCACAGTCCTCATCTCCATCGCTGCAAACTAAGATCCACGACTGGGCTTCGGTTGGGTTTGGAGTTATTGCTTTGCTACTACTGGTATCGGCGTGTTGAAGAAAAGGGGTGAGGCAGGTATGATAAGAAAAGCAGAAGAGAGAGAAAGGGTTTTGTCACATCAACGTGGGACCCACGGGTTTCGAAATATTTATAGTAGTGTCATTGCAAGCGTTGTTTGAAACTCAAAAATAGGTCTTAGGTGATTTCAAAAAGCAGTGTTTAAAAACCATCTTTTGAACAACATAACTTAAACAACACTTAACAAAAATGCCCTACCAAACATGTTTTTTTTTTTTTTTAATAACAATTTTCAGTGTTTAAACATAGAAAATTGTTGTTTAAAAGTGTTAACCAAATAGCCTCCTAATTTTTAACAACTTTAGTCTTCGTTTGAGAGGAGGGAATGAAATGAAATGAAATGAATATTTTTAGAATATTCTTTCATTCTCTTGTTTGAGAGTTTTAATGGAGGGAATGGAAGATCCATTCCCTTATTTGAGAGTTTAAATGGAAGAGAATGTTTATTCCCTCCAAAATTAGGAGGAATGGGAAGGAATTGATTTAGGTTTAATGAAATTTTTGTTAAAACTCCTTAAATACCCCTTTAATATTAGCCTTTTTTTTTTCTCATTCAGCCATAAAAAACATAGCTATCATTCCTGCACGTTATTGTCCGTTCTCTGTAAAGTGAAGTTGCTACCGTTGGTCTTTCTTTTTCTTTCTCTGCTACAATTTTATGTTGCTGCTCACAACAAGTACATCTTTCTTTTTCTTTTTCTTTGTCTGCTAGTCATTTATAGTCTTCAAAGAGTGATAGCTATGGGGCATTTCAAGTCTTTAAGTGGTCCTTTCAAGTCTTATATATGATAGCTACAGGGTCCACAGATGAACGAGTGACATAAAAATGATTAGCAGACAATCTTCAAGTCTTTGCAATTTTCAAGTCTTACAAAAATTGTTTGCTAGTCATTCTTTCATTTTTGTCCTATTAATTATAGCATGGGTAAGATATCAAAGAAGAATGGTAGAGATCTAAGTAAAGAAGTACAATGGAGTAGTGTTATCGATGATGCTTTAGTGAATACTTTTTTTACATCAAGCGATCATAGGTGGTAAAGTTAATGGAACTTTTACCTCTAAGGCATATGATGACATAGTGAAAGAGTTGGTTGAAAATTTTCACACGGAGATTAATAAGGATAAGGTGAAAAATTGACAAAAGACACTGAAGAAGAATTTTTCATGAATGCTATGACATATATGGGGGAATTGGGCTCAGAAAATCCTTGCCAACCCATCCTACTACGGCCTAAGGTCAATTTGAGTAGCCAAGTCCAGCCCGTAAGAAGGAAGTGGACCTTAGGCCCTGTCAGAGTAGGCTTTGTCCAGAAACATATATGTGGGGTCAAAGAGATAATTGCTCGGGGATAATCCTTTAGTGATCGGTTTAACACCAATTGATGATAAGGGAAATTGGGTAAGAATTGAGTACGATAAAGTCGGTAGCCGAGAATTGATAGTGCCTTTAGGAAACTCACTAACAAATGTTATTTGGCGTTTGGAACAAGTTTCAAGAGAATTCTCAGAAGGAATGATGATTCCTTGGGATTCTAATGAAAGTGGAAATGCATGAAAATTGGTGAGACTATAATGATTAGTGCCCCATTAAGTAAAGACTATATAAGGAGAAGGAATGCATATAAGAATAGGTAAGTGAAAATAGATTGGAAAAACATTGGGAAAAATGAGAGAGGAAAGACATTGTGTGAGGAGCAAAAACTCAAAGAAAGAGTGGAGCATGGGAGAAGAGGGAGGAGGAAAATCTAACAAAGGGTGGGGTTTGGAGGCCAGAGGGTTTACAAAAAGGCAGAGTTTGGGCAATCTAGTGATAGCTTGAAGCCCAACCAGAAGGATTGTAAGAAAGCCCACGGATAAATTTATTGTGGACCCAAATCCTTCAGTCAAAATCATATTCTTGGTAGGATTGGGGACCACAACATATTTAAAGATTGATTGAGTGGTTTTGGATGGAATGATTCTTTAAATATATGGATAGCTAAACCAGAAATTTGGGAGCCACTTATGGCGGTAAATTACCATTTTTTGTGAGTTTAATTTTGTATTACATAATTATACCTGTTGTATAACCAATTTTTTTGGTTTATAATAGTCTAAACCTGCGGCCAAGAAGTGAATGACAACACCTATGCCCAACTACTCTAAGATGACACAACTTTGGGCTAAAGATAGAGTAAAATGTGATCTTGCTAAAACTACAAAGGAGAAACGTGCTACGTATGCTGCATCGACCACAATTGATGAGATTGATAATTTGGTATCTCAAAATGAAGTTTCTTTGGAGAACTTTGAAATGGAAGATGATCAGAGGTCACCATAAATTAATGTTGTATGTTCTCGAGTGTCATCACAAGATGCAATGTCTTCTAAAAGTAAGAAAAGACGACTGGTAGAAGATGATGAACTTGGGATGTAATTTTCCATTCATATGATAATGTATCATTGGCAACGATAAGGTGACTGAGGTTATGGCAAAGTGCTTTTCAAAGTTATATGGAGCAGAAGTTCACGCAGCTTTGGGCCTATTGGACTTGGATCCAATATTAAAGATTGAGGCCTACACATTTTTTATGGGAAATCCAACATATAAGGAGATGTTCTTTGGTTGCCTAGATCATGAGCGCAAATGTGTCCTAATGACACTGATGTCTAGACCTAAAAATTAAAAAGTGTGGGATTTCTTAGCCAACTTTAGTTTTGGAATGGATTTTGTTATTTTGTTTTGTTTTGGCAAGACTCATTATAGGAATTAAAAAAATTATATTTGTTTGCATTTTCAGACAATATTTATTTTGTTGAAAATAAATGTGTGATGCGTGAATTGCTTTACAACATAGAAATATACATAACTTGATTTTTAGCTACAATAAAATTTTATTTTTCCATAAACTATAATAATTTTTTATGTTTTTTAAAATGAGGGGTATAATAGTAATG
This sequence comes from Quercus suber, assembly GCF_002906115.3. Taxonomy (NCBI): domain Eukaryota; kingdom Viridiplantae; phylum Streptophyta; class Magnoliopsida; order Fagales; family Fagaceae; genus Quercus; species Quercus suber. The sequence continues at coordinate 2,275,410 of NW_027069485.1, read as the reverse complement.
TTAATATAAAATAATTTCATTGCATTCATTTCAACGTCACTTCCTAATAATATTACTTACATTCCATTCTATTCCATCATTTATTTTATAACATCCAAACAATATTTTTAAATTTCATTTCATTCTATTCCTTTCTCTACTAAATTCATTCATTCATTTAATGATCATTCTATTCCATTATATTTCATTATATTCTCTTATAAACTCTCAAACGGACTCTAAAAATTCACAACTTAAAAGCCAACTTAGAGTCCATGGCTTGGCTTATGCAGCTTGAAAATTCCTTAAATAGTAGTATAGATAACTACAGGATTCAAGCATTTCCCTAGTTTAAAAATTCTTAGTCAAAGTTTAGATAATGTAACCGACATATTCATAGCATTTTTTTTTTTTGGGTTCCATAAAATTTATTTATTCTATTTTTTGGATAAAGGGTGGCCTTTAACAGTCAAATCGAATGGTTTCATGGCGGTCCATCGAATTTGTTTCTAAAACTTTTTTTTTTTTTGGGGTGTGGTTTCCCTCTTTTTTGGGTTGGTATATTGTCTGTAGAACTAGTAGTCCGTTAACGTGTAAAGGTTTCTAGGCGTGTTAACCATCAAGCCCATCACCACATAAATGGACTAGTTAGAAAGTGGTCCACAGTATTTTCAAACTAGCACAGCAGTCGCTTTACTATTTTTTATTTCCTCCAAATACGTCCAGATTCAACATCATGTGCTGTTGAAAAAAAGTTGAATTTCTGAGTTTCAGATCCAAAAAAGACGGCCCCCAATTCAAAATTCAAAAGGCCTAAAGCTCATCTCTTAAGTTATATTCATGAAAATGTTGTTATATTCCTTTATTTCAAAAATGGAAAGCCTTCTAATGACTGGCGTATTTTATTTTTTATTTTTTTGATAAGATAGTGACTGGCCTATTATGTATTTGTTGGCTCAATCTACTCACCTGGAAAGGTCCGGTATCATATCTAGTACCCTCTAAATGATTAAGATAGGATGGAATTGAAGTAGATTTAATTTCAGAGGTTTTTACAAATATTACATTTCTACTTTTTTATTTATTAATAATTTGATAGTTAACGGTGGAGGGATTTGAACTATAAATGTCTTATTTGAAAATGTGCCAACCAATTGCATTATAAGACTTTTGGTATCTATCAACTTTTACTTGAATGTCAATTTGGTGTTCAGGCTCCAAAGTTTTTTTCTTTTTTTGACAAATTCTACTTTTGAGCTTTGATTTTGACATTTTAGCCATCTATGCATCAAGTTTGTGATAAATCAAACTTCTTTATTATTGTGTTTTGATTCTTTTGAATCTTAACAAATTTAATTATATGCAAATTTTAATAATGGTATTCAAAATTATTGATTAAATTTAAGAAATCATGTATATTATACATTTACGTGATTAAATCCTTTAGTCTTTGATTGTTAAAGTTAATTATATTGATACTGGCAAAATAGTATAAAGGAAATATTTATAAACTCCCCCCCCCCCTCCTTTAATTATAAATTCGAAGATTATGAGGGTGAAAATTGAAAAATGACCAGAAGAAGTTTAAATAATGGTAAAGTCTAACCACCAACATAAATCTAGTCCATCAAGGGTGCTAACTTATTGAGCTCTGCTTGGCTGAGAAGAGTTAAGTAACACAGAGGTAGAAATAGGTACCTCAGCTTAATTAATGGGAAATAGTAATGGAAGCAAGTTGAATTGGTCCAAATACAAAAGACTACTGGAAACCTTATCTCTTTGAGATGCTGTGTACACTTAACACACACACACACACGGGGGAAATCTACATATGATCACATAATGCGCCAAAATGTTCATGCTTTCCGAATATGAATGTGACACGTTAATTGCATGGGAACTTGATTACAGATTTATAGACCTGCAAATTGATTTTGAAATTGTGATATGTTGGCTAACATCAAATGGGAACATGGCTTCAGCTTTAGCTCCATTAATTTGTGATTGCAAGGCCCTACTAAGCAGAGTGTGGACTGTCTTGCCACGTCATATTTTTCATGAAGCTAATAACATTACAAGTGGTATAGCCAAGAGAGGAGTAATGCAAAGAAGCAGTCTGGTAGAATATGCATAATATTTTACTTTTGAAACTAATCCTTATATATAGGATCTTTTGGAAAAAAAAAAGAAAAAAAAAAGCACTCTTAGAGAGTGTTAAAATCCTTTAACATCCTTGAACTCTATCTCTTTTTTTTTTTTTTTTTTTTTTCATTATTGAACTCTATACTTTATCCAAGGATAACTTATGAACTAACTTTTGTAACCGCTAGTTAATTAAATAAAAGTCCTCTCTTTCTACCCCACCCCCCAAAAAAAAAAACTGATTCACGTGCACAAACACCACTTGGGCAACATTTCATCCTTATTAGTGTATTAAGTTTTGGATCAAGTGTTAAGTTGGAATAACAAACAATTAAGTGGTGTTAGTAATAGACCCATATGAAAGTTAATAATAACTAGCTATCTTATTAAATGGTGAAAACTAAAAATATTGTCTTTAACGACTAACAATCTGTTATTAATATTTGATACTTCAAGGAAAGAAGAAAAAAGAAAACAAAAACTCAAAAATTGTATTGAAAAAGGAGGGGTGGGAATGCAGAAAATGTACTTTGGAAAAGTAACAACCATGCACTATCAAAAGTCAAGGGTTACTACTGCTTTTGCTTTATCAAACGGCTATAGAAAAATGCTTTCTTTACCTTTGCTTTGGGATATTTAATCATTTGTCAACCACAATATGCTAGCCGTTGTTGGAACTTTTTGCCTTTCACTTTCTAGTTGGAAGTTCCTAGTTAGAATTCGACATAAAGAAATGGACCAATTTAAAGCACCTAAAGGCACATGAAGATTCATATTCAAAGCTCAACTACTTCTACATATGCAGTTGTTATTGTCAAATTAGTCCCAATGTTAGTTATATGATTACATGCTAATCTCTTTTGAGACACATGATTGGATGAATGGAAATGTAAAAGAAAATGACATGTGCTTAGTTGTTTCCCAGTTTTGAGATTAAATATTAATTGATTGGATTTAAGAGATCGAGATCCATTGCAATAGTTGGCTATTGTATTGCATCATGGAATTATCACATCTATGTGAAATATAAAAGTTAATAGGGTAAAAAAAAATCATATTAACTTTTACATTTCATATAGACGTGTTAATTGCATGGTACAATAGTTGCACCAAATTTTAAGTTCATATTTAAGAATAATATTAATGTACATTATAAAGTTGGGTTTTAGTTATTATTTTAGTTAAAAAAATGTATATTACTTCTCATAATTGATTTTTTTTTTTTTTAAATTGAACCTTAAAAATTTGTGAACGATATTCATTTTAATTTGTTTTGGGCAACAAATATTGTCACAAGCTTGGACAAATACCATTTGTTAAAATTTGGGTAGGCTTTAGACTTCACTTGATTACAAAATTAGTTGGATTCTATGATTGTGCGCCAAGCAGAAGCTGCCGAACACTTTGGCTATTTTGCTCCTTTCTCTCTCTTCAAATAGTTGGTAACTTGGAATTAAATAATCCAAACATAGACCTAACCCAGGTCAATAGGTGATTTAACAATTGAGGGGTTTTATTTTTTTATTTTTTTAAATGAAATAGATAGCGCCTTGTTTTTCTTCAATAATCTTATCAAAAACTTATACGATGCAAAACTTGATTGATTAAGATCAGCAAAACAATTTGACAAATTGGTGGGCTCAAGATAATATATGAAGTTGGGTCAAGTTCCCTTAACCCTGGGAAACTTGGCATGAATTGTCAAAAAAATGAAAGACTTTATATGCTTGTCTTAGAAATAGTAATGCTTACAAGAATAGAAAATAGAAAATGGAACTTAAATTTGTCTACATATAAAAAGTTTATGTTAAATTAATACCAAGAAGCATATCAAATAAGCTAGCAAAGAAAAAAAAAGCATATCAAATGCTGCTTACTTGATTCTTCCCAAAAAAAAAAAAGTCGCTTAGTTTCAGGAACACGTTTCCTCTCAAGAAATCATTTAATCATGAATTATTGCATACTCCTTTTCTTTCTATAAACAAGAACAAGAGAAGAAAAAGGAACATAAAGATGGCCCAACTTGATATTAGACAACACATTCCTCAGTAGATTCGTTCTTAAAGTCTTAACATTTTTGCTTAATGTTATCTCTTTTATTCTTTACAGTAATGTGTGTCACACACAGTAGGAGGGGTCTTCTAAGTTGAAATTGATCAACATTTATAACCTTCAATTTAAAAAAAAAAAAAACTTTTGCACCTAAAATTACCCTTTAGGTAGTCCATGACTTTATGTGATCACTTTTTTTGGCTAAAACTATGGTCAAACAAGTAGGCAGTGGATTAGATAAGGTGCTTTTTATAGGGGATGTAGCAAATGCTTCTCTCCTATAGTCCTTATTAAACGGCTATCTCAAATCAATTCAAACCGATGCTAAATTACTAGAATGCCTAGCTCTTCAATAATTACAATAACCATCTTTGTATTAGCTAAGTTGTCATGTGAGACTGTCCACCAGTCTTTTAGACTGCCATTTCTTCTTAATTGTGGTCTCAGTCTGAGATTGCTGCAGTTCACAAGAGTGCTTCAAGTTCAAAGTTCAGACATCAATAATAGCTAAAAAACCATTATAATCAGGGATTATATTTGCATTTGAGATAGACAGTTGGTTCTATAGTCATTTTGGGTAGTGAACATGTGATTTCATTTTTCCTCTTCTTATTTGTTTGGGAGAGAAGGGGGAGCATGTAGAGTTGCAAAGCCTTTTTTTTTGCTTTTTTGTTTTATGGTTTTTTTAGATAATCTCGTTCACATTCAAATACAATGTAAGACAAAATCTACAATTTAATTTTTGTTATTTATCAATTTTGATAATTTTATGTAATTTTAAGAATTTTAAGTTTACGGTTATTATTTCCTTGATTTTAAATGCATTTTGTGCATTTTTTGTTATTCAAGTTAAATTAAGGTTTTAGGATGTTTTCCTAGCCGCCCTAAGAATGTTTTAGGGTTTTCTAAGCATCTCCTAGCAGCCCTATGACCACTTTTCTATTTAAACGCATTGCATCATTCAAGGCAATTTAGATTTAATTTTATAAAATTTTAGAGTTTTGTTTTTCTCCTTGCGACTTTCTGTCTGCATCAAGTTTAATCCTTGTACTTGCTAACTTAGAATTTAATTTGTTTTCTAAAATCAGTTGTCATTACTTATTAGCATTTCCCCCTTCAAGCTTAAAAAGTTCTCTTAACGAACCACATCCCTTAAACATGAATTCAAATAATTCATCCCAACCCATGATCTACCGATTCAAAGTTTAACAAAAGGTATAGAACAACATGTAATCAGGTCGAAAAACCGAGAATTAAAATGCTCTCAAATACTACCTTCCACTTACAAGTAGGAGAAAAAAAATTAGGGTATTAATTCTCCCACATACTTCTTATTGTATATTGTTTGTACACATTACTCATTTTATGTTTTAAATATGAACATCAATAAAAAATGTGGTCATAGTTTGTGAAATTATAGACTTTTCAATGAGTGTGAAAGAATAATTTTCCATTGAAATAAGACATGGAGTCGGATTAAGTTGGTTCCCATATCCAAAACCAGATGCTGCATTCACCACTAAAACAGTAAAACCCATAGTTTATTTTGAGTTCCAAATTAAATTTTGTACTAGTTTACTACCCCACTCATTGATGAAATGGGCTGGAAAGAGCAGATGCAAAAATCCAAGTAATAAACCATCTTAAAACTCCTCAAATGTCCACATAACCTAACCAACCTATTCCATTTATTCCCACACTTTCCTTTCTATAAAATTCCATTTTCTCATCCTATATCTTTTTCTTCGCGTATTAATACTCAACTAAGGTATGGTTTTCTTTCGAGTAATTAAATGAACAACAGCAACAGTTGTGTAAAGAAAACCATTTCAAGGCCTCCGACCCCAAGGTCCCAAACTTTAACGTCTGATTAGGTGGGAAAAAATAATGTGAAAATAGACAATTGATTCTTAAAATTTAAGTCAACTTTTATTTTAGTTTTTAAAATTTGAAATGTTTCTTTTTAAGTTCCTTTTTTTTTTTGGTTGTTGCAAATGCACAAACTTTCATCCCCTTAGTATTGCCATTATAATGGAGCACCCCTGGTTTTGTTGAATTTTTCAATATAGACAAGAATGATAACTATGAGTTTACTAATTTGATAGTTGATATGTTTACCATGCTTTTAGGTTCACTTCTTTATAAGATATCGTATAATACGAGTATGATTTCTAAGTTAAAATCAATCATATAATTTTTCGACTTCATACCTAAAATACAACATACAACATCTAAAGAATTAAACGAAAACCTAAACAAAAACGACTAATTTGGGAACATAAAAGGCACACAATATACCTAAAATTTGCCAACTGCTAAACAGGTTCTCAAATCTCAAGCATATGATGATTGATTCTCAACTCTCAAGAAAAAAAAAAAAAGTATATGAATATAAGGGTGAAAGTGTAATTTCAAAATGAGAATTGACAATTTGACACCTCCGTCCTTCCACAGCTAGTCTTATTTTATTAGTATTTTGAACTTACTACGTACTCCTTGTGTGAGAGTGAGTGAGAGAGAGAGAGAGAGAAAGAGAAAGAGAAAGAAAAGAGAGACGTTGGATATCATATGCCCTGTGGAAATTGACAGTTACCCCTTTTAGCTTTTGAAATCAAAAAACCATTTTTTTTTTTTTTTGAAAACCAGAATCAAATATAGTCCCCAACCCCTCTCTTCTCATCTTCATTTCTCAAGGCCTAGTTAGCTAGCTATCAATATTCAAAACCCCAATACCATGCTTGAGCTCATTGAATTATTATAGAACAAAAATTAAAACTTTAGAACCAACACTGTTACACTGGCTCATTTCCTTTACTTGGCTTTTGGGTTTCGAAAACTTGCTTATTCAAAAAAGGTTCGGATGGCAACTTTGGCAAAGAAGAGTGAAAATTCTCAAAAGAGAAAAGATGGGTCTGGATCTTTTGGTTCGAGCACTGAGTCTAGAGAGAGCAGTTGTTGCAGATCGAGCTCAGAGGCCTCGAGTGAGGAAGCTAAAGCAAAAGGGTCTTCTTCGCCGCCACTGTTGGGTTGGCCTATCCACAAGGCTGCTCAAGTGAGCAAAAGCTCGGTTCCTGATGTGGGTGAAGCTGAAAAGAAAGACGATTCGAAATTTAAGAAAATGGGTTCCAAAAATTCAGGTTTGTTATGTTTGATTTTCTAAGAAAAATGTGAAAAAGTTAAAAAACATTTCAAATTTTGAATTTTTTCACTTATGTTTTGAAATACATGTATCCTATTCATAGCTGAGTCCAAAATTTTGGGAGTAACACATTGTTGTTGTTTTGGTTAGTTGAGCTATTTTGGAAAGCCAAAGAAAATTTTAGGATTTTTCAGAAGTTTTCTTTTCTTATGTTGTCTCAAGGGCCAAACAGAGCCTTAAGTTCTACACTTTCACTTTTACCCGTCTCTTTTTGTTGTCTGACTAGCTTTTATTAATTATATTGAAACAGAGATGGATATGATGAAGGAAAGGTTTGCAAAATTGTTGCTTGGTGAAGACATGTCAGGGTCTGGAAAAGGAGTTTGCTCAGCATTAGCTATCTCAAATGCCATTACCAATCTCTGTGGTATGCTCTTTCTCTCTAAGTTTAGTGTTTGGTGGAATTTTCCTTCGGTGAATTACAATATTGTCACTTATTTTAAATCCGTACATTGTGTAGCTACCATTTTTGGGCAATTATGGAGATTGGAACCCTTGCCTACTGAGAAGAAATCAATGTGGCGAAGAGAGATGGAGTGGCTACTTTGTGTCAGTGATCACATTGTAGAACTGATTCCCAGTTGGCAAACATTTCCTGATGGAAGCAAACTTGAGGTAGTGCAAATACTTGTCCTAATTTCAGCTCTGACATTAGTAGTTTTAAAGAAATTGAACTTAAATTTAGTAAAATACTGTCTGGTTGCTGGGGAAGAAAACATACAACTGTTTGAATTTTGAATCTTAAATTATTTACGTTTTAAACCTGTGGAAGTAAGTTTGAAGTACCAACTTAAAGTAAGTTCCATATCTTAATAACTTCACTCAATATCTTAAAATAGGTTCAATGCTTTAAGATGTTACTTCCAAATTTAGTCTTCCCATATTGTTGTCTGTCTTTAACCAGAGCTAATAGCCTAAAGTCATTAAAATTTTGCTGTTTATGTTAATTCTTCCAACCATTGGTATGATCTAGCAAAGATAAATGTGGACAAAACCCAAAAAGGAATATCAATTAAAGAAGTGGGATGTAATTGGACAATTAATTCAGTAGTCCTTGTGCATTCTGCAGGTCATGACTTGCAGGCCGAGATTGGATATTTTTATGAATCTCCCGGCTCTGCGTAAACTAGACAACATGCTTCTTGTAAGGTTCACTCATACTTGTTTCATATTATACTGTTTTTCTATTTTAGTAATCATTCTTAATTTGTTAGGCCTTTTATGTTGTGGCAGGATATATTAGACAGCTTCACCAGTACGGAGTTTTGGTATGTTGATCAAGGTATAGTAGCCCCAGATGCAGATGGGTCAGCCTCTTTTCGCAAAGCACTTCAGAGGCAAGAGGAGAAATGGTGGCTACCTGTACCCCGTGTCCCTGCTGGTGGCATCAGCGAAAATTCGAGAAAACAGTTGCAGCACACACGCGAATGCACAAATCAAATATTAAAAGCTGCAATGGCCATAAACAGCATAGCTTTAGCAGATATGGAAGTTCCTGAGTCATACTTGGAAGCTCTTCCTAAGGTTTGAAAATTTAGCATAACAGAATCAAGATGCATTACTTATTCATGAATTCTATTTAATTGGTGTCTGACTTGCAATTTATTTATGAAACTTCCTCTTATTGTGAGCTCTCCCACATTATTCTGTAAAATCTAGAAGTCATAATTTTTTAAAGTAATATACTTGATGTATTTTTCCACATGATTTCTTGATTTTTCTTTAGTCCTGAAATGTTCATCATGCAAAGTTTACCTGATATTGAACTCCTGTTAATTTCTCTTCAGAATGGACGAGCCTGTCTAGGGGAAGTTATCTACCGCTACATCACATCAGATCAATTCTCTGCGGAGTGCCTACTTGATTGCCTCGACTTATCCTCAGAACATGTTGCTCTAGAGATTGCCAACCGTGTGGAAGCCTCAATATATGTATGGCGTCGAAGATCTCACTCTAATTCTAGACTCCCACCCAATCCAAACCGCTCCACAGCAAAGTCCTCATGGGAGCTGGTCAAGGACCTAATGGTTGATGGGGACAAGAGGGAATTTCTGGCAGAAAGAGCTGAGGGCCTCCTGCTTTGCTTGAAGCAGCGGTTCCCTGGTCTAACTCAAACTACTCTTGATACCAGCAAGATCCAGTGCAACAAGGTTTAAAGTCTTACCCTATGATCAACTTGTTCCTCTCAATGCAATTTCCTTCCTCTTTACTTAAACAGAACTTCTTGTTTTTAAACTTTTCAGGATGTTGGAAAATCCATTCTTGAGAGTTATTCAAGAGTTTTGGAGAGCTTGGCATTCAATATTGTGGCTCGTATAGATGATTTACTCTATGTAGATGATTTGACCAAACATTCAGATAGACTTTCGTCGACTCCTACCGTTAGTGTCATTTCTCATAAGACAGTTTCAATCCCATACTCACTGTCTGTCTCGAGCACTCCATACAAAACAACAACGTTTTCCACTCCAAGCTTTTCACCTAAGCCACTCATTAGCCCTGCCAGGGGAGAGAGAACTCCTTTTCTCATTAGCAACAACAACAACAACAACAACAACCAAATCAAGCCTCCCCGTCGTGGATTTGGAGTGAAAAAAGCTTTGACAAATTATCTTGGCGTTGACACAAAGGCAAGGATCTGCGGCAATCCAAGTGAAACTTTAGCTGCAAATCCAAATCAAAGTGGCACAGAACGTTTGGGATATCAAAAGGAATCATCAGCCCAGCAAAAGGGGCCCAAATATCGCCAGGAACTCTGAGGTTTTCAGGGTAACAATGGGGTAATAAAATATGCGGTACAGTCAGAGAACTACAGAAGTTTATTATAGAAAGCCTTATGCTCTAACCAATTATTTGTAGTTATGAGTTGGGGGAGTTTAATGTATTGGTTGAATTGAGTATCTATGGTTTCTTCTTTTAGCTTTAATCAGATTCTGGTTATACTAAACCAGTACATTTAGTTTCGTTAATTTTTGTTTGCATTTCAATGTAGTTGAAAGCAATGTAGGCGTGAGCGTGCTTGTTCAAATATCTGTGTAAATGACTTAACTTATTTTCTGTATGTTACTGCCACCATTTTGGAAAGTGAAGATTTGCTTTTAAACACTAACCAAAAAAAGAAAAGAATAAACAGATGAGCATGGACTACGGATTGCTAAAAGTCAAAACAAAGTTAAAAAAGGGGCATTCCGAGAATTGAACTCGGGACCTCTCGCACCCTAAGCGAGAATCATACCACTAGACCAAATGCCCTTATTTTTGAAGTGAAAACTTTTGCTTATGGTTAATAACAATAAGTTTCTCTCTGAAACTTCCACGAGAAAGACTGAACGTTTAATAAAATCAATGTTCATATTGTGCAAAAGCGCATTCGTAAACACTCTGCTAGAACTGATAAACTAAAAACAAGATGCAAAAGAAGCTATTTCAATACTGTTTCTCATGAAAAAAAGAAGAAGAAGGATATTTGACCAATCTCACCTCTTCTCCAGCCATAGTAATATAACATACGTCCGTGAAAACCAAGGTGAAGCAAGACTTCTTAATTTGTAATTTCGTGTATATATATATATATATATCAAACGGTCAAAAAGAAAACATTGTAATTTTTTACATCATTAAATGCTTACTTAATTAATAGCATCCCCATTATCTCTCTTCTTATTACAGTTATTGTATCTCCTCCTCCACCGTGTAAAAGCCAAGCACAATGTGATGGGGTCTCCTCCTCCACCGTGTAAAAGCCAAGCACAATGTGTAAAATCCCAATAACTCCATTCCTAAGCATGGTTGTTGCTTATGCTTTTTTTTTTTTTTTTTTGCATTGTGTGTTGCTATTGTTGTTGTTTTGTGATCATAAGAATTGAATTTGAATTCAATCCAATCGAGAACAATGAAATCAAAGAAAGTAAAAAAGGTTTGCGTGAATTTTGAAGAATTGCTTGGAATGAGGTGATGGAAAGAAAAGAGTGTGGTTGGATGCTCTTTTTTCTTCTGCAAATGGTAGTTTTAAAATGTTGGTTTGATTTGTTCTATTTTGTTTTTATGGTGTATGTATGAGTAGAGGATCAAATGAAATGAAATAAAAAAAAAAAAAAATTCAATTTAGATGGATAGAAGAAATAATGAACCTGCACTCTGTATGAACCCAAAAAAAAAAAAAATACATGCAGAGTAAATAATGAACGATTTGCAGCTCCTGGTGAATATCTTCCTAAAAAAGATGAGGAAAGTGATAGAGGTTTTATTGAGGGGAGAAAAAAAAAAGACAAAGCATAGAAAGTGGAGAGAAAAAAAAGGAGACAAAGAAATATTTAATAAAAAAAAAAAAAAACATGCAGAGTAAATAATGAACGATTTGCAGCTCCTGGTGAATATCTTCCTAAAAAAGATGAGGAAAGTGATAGAGGTTTTATTGAGGGGAGAAAAAAAAAAGACAAAGCATAGAAAGTGGAGAGAAAAAAAAGGAGACAAAGAAATATTTAATAAGGAGAGAGATAATGAGAATGCTATTAATTAGGTAAGCATTTAATAATGTAAATAATGATGATGTTTTCTTTTTGACCATTAAATCTTTTGGAAATCTATGACTTAAAAAATGTGTAACTCTTGTGGAGTAACACTAGGTGTAACTTGAACCCATCTCATATATATACCAATATGAATCTTAAAATTCTTCAATTGACATGAATAATGAGTCAAATATTTACACATAATAACTTACAAATAATTGTGTTTCTCTCATATATATATATATATACACGGCAAGGGGTAAGTTACAACTTATTTATAAGAAGACTAAGGCCAACTGAACCCATATAATTACATTGAAAGTAGGAAAATAGAAAAGCCATTTGGTTACAGGATTGGATATTCCTAACTAAGGGATTCTGTAGGAAGGAGATATGTTGAACTAAGCCTGCCTCTGAATGGAACTTAAGCTTCTTTATATAGACTGAGAAGAGCTTAGGATCCTTTGGAAAGAGCTCTGAAGATTCCTAAAATTATGGAGGGTAATTTGTTTTTCCCTTGGGTGAAAACCTTTTCTACCGAAAGTAGACGAGACCCTCGAAAGTGTAGCAAAGCTGTGCTACGGTTTATTTTTGTCTTTTTGTGTCGGCTGGTACTGTTCATGAATAGTGACCGAATCTGGAGCTATATATATATATATATATTGAATTTTATTTAAAAGCAACAATTACATCTTGGAGAAAAACTTGTTCTAAGAAACAAGAATTCTTTTTCATCCAAGCATTAAAAAAAATCATCAGTACTTAAAAATATGTTCTGCTAATAATAAAAAAAAAAAAGTCTCACACAGGGTAAATCCTTAACCCTTCCCCCTCTTATAATCTACTTTAATCGAAATGTCCTTAGGTAAGGGTGTTCACCATACCGCATAAACAGTACAAACTGCAAAAACCACACCAAAACTGCCCGCAAAATAGCATAATTGCACTGTACCGCAAGTAATAGTGCACCGCACCGCATGGTGCAATGCAATTTGCGGTTTTATAATAAGAAAAACGCATTAACCGCACCGCACCCTCTCTATATATTAATATATTTATTTATTTTTAATATTAAATATATTATTAATAGTTTAATAACCCTAATTTTCAAAAAAAAAAAAAAAGTTTAATAACCTAGCAATTGTTGACTAGAAAAGTCAACCCAAAATAAAGAAAAACTAGCTCAATAATTTAAAACTTGGCCAAAAAAATAGAAAAATTAATTTTGGGCTAAGTAGGAAAAGCCCAAAATTTGAAAATATATCGACTTCAAACCGTATCCTATACATAGTGTCGCACATGTGACCACAAAAATGAGGTGCAGTGCAGTTATGGTTTTAACTAAACCGCACCACAAAGTGCGGTGCTAAAAATGGTCCAAAACTGCGCTGCGAACACCCCTACCCTTAGGTGTGGCCATATATAACATAAAAATCACAGTTGCAAAGGTGGACAATTAGCTAGAGCTGCGAGTGCTATAGCGAAATTAATTGCAAAATAGGGGAAAATGGCAGCATCAAAATTACCTTGTAGGTGTTAGTGTTAATTTCATGTTCAACATAATAGATAGAAAATGAGGACCCCTTCATCCAAACAAAGTCGTTGTAGTATAGTGGTAAGTATTCCCGCCTGTCACGCGGGTGACCCGGGTTCGATCCCCGGCAACGGCGAAAACACGCTTTTTAAATTTTTTTTTATATCTATTCTGTTCTGTACGAAACGAACAAGAAGAACATGATTATATGAACATGGCAATAGTATTGTAAATTAGAAACTTTTTAGTGCGCAACGAATAGTGCCTTTACAGACATCATCTCTCACAGCAATAAATTGCAATCACGTTTACAACTGTGCTGAGATTTGACAGACAATGTCGGTAAAGACACTATTCGTTTCCGGTAAAGGTAAAGGCACAGTTGTCGGTAAAGGCACAGTTACGTGAACTCCCTGACCCCACACGCACCGCAAAGCCTATTACTTGGTGACCTTCCTCTTCTCCAGCCTCATTATTGTGGGCTCGTTTAAATTGTAAGGGTCTGGGCTTGGGTGTGATTGTGTGGATGGGTCATGTGTTTTTTTATTATTTATTATACGTTGAAAAAAAAAAAAAAAGAAAAAAAGAAGAAGAAGAAGAAGAAGTAAAGTATACATTCTAAATTTGTGGAATTATAGAATTTCCTCAAAATGTTTTAAGGTAGCATTTTGTACCAAGGTTATTCTTATATGCCATTACCTAACCTTTTTTTTAAATAGTTTTTTTTAATTAAAATAATAATAGTATTATATAATCGAGCAAATCACTTCAAATAATAAATCATGTGAAGGTAACATGATGTCAATCTTTTGAAAGTAATGGCTATGTTGAATCAAATAGCAACCACCAAAAAGGGTTTTTATTTATTTTTTATTTTTTTTATATAAAGTTTTTAATCTGACAACGACAACAAGATTTAGAAAAATTGAGCGTACAATATAAATTTTGAGAACATTATAGTAGCTTAGATTTTTGAAACATCTCTACATCCTTTATTGTGCTAAAAGACTCAGAGCATTGGTTTAAACTAGGGATGAAACCCCCCACAAATTTTGTTTTAAAATAATACCATATATAGGTACTTGTTTTAACAATTTGGTTCAATAAAATTACACTCTGCTCCGGTTAATAATATCATTATTCATTTAAAGACCATAAAAAAATTTCTAGATCTCAAATTTAAAACAAAATTAACAAACCCAAAAAAATTAGCACAATAACAAAAATTACCAATAGTAAAGCTAAAAAAGAAAAAAAAAAGTCTAATCAACCAAATTTACCCAAAACAAACAACCTAGCTCTTTCAAAAAATTTAAACAAAATAATTTTTATCTTACCCATCAGTAGATGCACACATCAAAGACACAAAAAAGAAAAGAAAAGTCGCTAAGCAGTCTAATATAGAGAAGAGAGAGTGAGAAACTACGAAGTGAGCATTTTTAGCAATGAATGTCATCAAAAATGACATTCACAACAAAATGGAAGATGAGTTTTATTTTTATTTTAATGGATACCATGCTATTATTCATTGAAAGAAATATCATTGCGACAATTAGTATGGATTCAATCATAAATGATTTTGAATATTTACAAAAACGCTAAGTTCCCTTTCCATATATAATTGCATTGTAATGTATTAAAAAAATAATGATTTTGTGTTTTTGTCTACATTGACAGTTTGTTAATAGTAAATGAATGCTTATTTGAAATTTTATAATGTTTTTTATTTATTTATTTATAATATTTTTGCCCCTAATTCCAAGTTCTGGCTCTATCCCTAGTTTAAATCCCAAATTTATACAATACAACTCATAAGATCCTTATTATTGTCAAGTCTCATTTGTTGCAAATAAAAGAACATCTCTTTCAATGTCTCCAAGCAGAACAAACTTTGTATCAAAGAGGACAAGGGTTAAAGAAATGCATCTATTGTTGCCCTAGAATGCCACTAGAGTTATGGGTACTTACAAATTTTTTTTTTATATTATATTTTAATTTTATGGATATTTTTATGTAAGAATAAAAAAAAAAAGTAAATAATGCCATGTGAGTTAGAAATGCATAGTTATACGTGGTTTTGACCGAGTCGTAATCAGTGCCGTAAAACCCAGAAAAAAAACTCAAAGGCAAAATTTGCACGCAACCGCACGCAATGTCATTTTTGGGCATTAATGGAAAATGACCTTGCTTTGATGGTGATAATATTGTTAATAAATTTTGAATAATGTGAATTCAAGAATCTATGTATTATTTAATATTTATTTTTTGACATTTAGTATTTTTTTTTGAATTGGGTAAACTTTAGTCCTTGTCCAAAGTCCAACGCGCTAGTGCCTTTACCTCTTGCCCTACGAAACATCATCAGCCTTTTACTTTTTTATTTTTTATTTTTAATCTTCTCTCCCTGCTTTTCTTTCTTACCAAACACCTATCTCAAATCTCACTGGTCAATACTCAAAGCCCTCTCAAGTTTCCAAGTTTACCATAATCCAAACAATTCTCCGATCCAAATCCAAAAAATGCCGACCGGCACCAGCGTTCACGTCACCGCCTTAGACGGCATAGTAAACGTGAACTCCCTCTTCACCTTAGCCGTATTCGTAGGCCTAGCCTGGAACCCAAACGACCCGAGCAACACCCTCATCAACGACCAAGCTTGCACCGCGGGTCCCTCCAAAGCCGAAGACCTCGTGGCCTTCCATGTCTACTCCTTCAGCTCCTTCCTCTTCTCCAGCCTCATCGCTTTGGGCCTCAAACAGGCCATCCGGATCTCCAAAAGCCCAACTTTCCACCCGTACGAGTTCATTGCCCGCACCCACAAGTCCTTCCTCCGGGTCGGGATGTTGGTCTCGGGTATCGGTTCGTTTTGCGGGTGCGGGTTCCTGATGATGGCTCTGGTCAACGTGGTCCAGATCAAGCTTGGGACTTTGGCTTGTGGAACCTCATCAGCCAGCTTGGCAGCCGTGATTCCTCTTGTCATTTTGGTCCCCGTTGCGCTTCTCATTTATGCTTCTATCATTTTGTACGCTTTTAGTCGCTAGCTTCTGGGTTTTTTTTTTTTTTTTTTTTATCTAAAGAAATTCACTGCGTAACTTTTAACTGCGGTGAAGTAAAATTGTGATCTGTCTAATGCAATTTTTATCTGGGTTATTACTGAATTTCAGATGGCTCCAATTTCTGCTCTTAAGCACAAGTTTTTTTTTTTTTTTTTTGGTTGTGAAGTAACAATGGTAATTTTGTCAAAATAACTAAATAAGCCAATGAAAGGAAAATTGCTGTGAGAGAGTTGTGTGATTATTGAATATATTTGTTAGGATTTGAAAAATTAATGCAAGAACCAGTGTAGGGAAAACACTTCTTGAAAGTTGATACTTTAGTGACTTGTAATTTGTAAGCAGAAGAAGATTATAACAGCGAAGCTGCTCATGTTCAATACAAATTTATGAATGGAGAGATAAGTGATCTTCTTCAAGGTTTGGGATTTGGAAGTGTAAGAGGAAATGCAAGGAAGGAATTGTATGGATACATGGTGGAATAAATAATAGGTTGTGATAAGAGGAAGGATATGATCCAAGATAGATGGTGTAAGTTTTCATGAGTAGGGAGGTATTAGGGCTTTGTAGGGTTGAGCATTTCTTTGAAGGTTCTTTTTTGATATATTCTAAGTAGGACTATAGAGTTAAAATGAACTTATCATCTCCACCATTGTCATCCTCCAAGTACGTAGTTTTTTTTTTTTGGGCACTCAAGTACAATGCAAAAATTTATCAAGATGGGAGAACTAATGGGAAGTTGCAGGGAAGTATCTTGAATGCACTTTAATTTCATTGATGTATGATGCCCAATGTAGAAGGTGGCACCCTCAACCAATGCTTCATGGTTTATAGAACTATAAAGTTAAAACCAACAAATCATATCCACCATTGTCATCCTCCATGGAGTTAGTGGTCTTTTTTTTTTTTTCCTTAAAACTCCCCAATTTAGGAAGCTCTTAATCTTGCTAGAGGACCTTATAATGCACTCAAACACCTTTGTTGCAAGGAAAAGATTTATCAAGATGGGAGAACTAATGGAACTAGTTGCAGGGTGGTATGATACTCAATGTATAAAATGGTACCCTCGTTGCAACCTGTTTAATTTCATAATTGTATGATACTCAATTTATAAGGTGTTACCCTGAACTAATGCTCCGTGGTTTAAGCTAAACCAATTCCAAAGAAGCGGAGATTTCTGGTGAGCTGAAATTGGTCATAAGGTTGTTTAGTATAACATTTTAATTTGCCAATGAGCTCTTGCTCGAATTGCATCTTTTAATATTGTAATAGTAAGATGAAGAGTAAGGTTGTGGGTTCAAGACCCACCAATTCGTATAACATAATAATCTCAAGCAGAGGATTTGCTCAAATGTGTCAAGCTAGGAAGGCTAGTCTATGGGACATTAGAGAGATTCTAGAGCAACAGGGGCTTGGTAGTCGGTAATGCGTGCACCATTATCTGTCAGTTGCTAATGAAAAAGATCTTCTTTGCTTGTTCTCAATAACTGTTGTAGTGGGATCTGCACAACAATAACAAAAAGTAAGTTGGATGATAGGAAAGATTCAGCATGCATTATCTTCATTGGATTCAAGTAGCCAGGTAATGCTGATTCCATTTCAGGAGTAGGTAGGTGCTTCAATAAACAAATCCCATTGCCCTAGTGCTACATCCACTATCTCTTCTGGGTTTGACGTGTAAACACCTTTTGAGCTGCCTATTTCACTATAAAGCCAGTAGGATTGAAATGTGTTCAATGCACCAGAGAAATGGAAGGTCCAATGAAGCACATTTGTTGTCTAGTGTTTCTTGTAATCCTAGGAATTGCTGGGTTTGATGGGGTTTATGGGGCTGGTGAATGTGGGAAATCTTCGCCTGAGGCAGAGGCTTGGAAGCTGGCTCCTTGTGTATCAGCAGCACAGGATGTGAATGCTCAAGTTTCTGATAGGTGCTGCAGTCAAGTGAAAAAGATTGGCCAGAACCCAAGCTGCCTTTGTGCTGCTATGCTTTCTAATACAGCTAAAAGTTCCGGAGCTAAACCAGAGGTTGCAGTGACCATTCCCAAACGATGCAATATTGCTGATCGTCCTGTGGGATACAAGTGTGGAGGTCTGTTAACATATTATTAGAATTTGTTTATTCACCCTTTCTTTATGCTTCTTTAACGAGGTGTCTCATGTATTGGCATATGCATAATTTTTTTCACAGCATTACATGGTTTTAGAGTTTATAAATTATGAGAAAGAGGATCATATATTTGATGCATGAGATAATTTTTATACTTCAACAGTTGAAATGATTTTTTTTCTTCCCTAAAATGAATTCTATTTTGCAGCTTATACAGTGCCTTGAAGACTGAAGTTACCGAGTCATTGTGCCTGCGCATGTGAAGTAGATGCAGATTGTATGTTTGTTATTACTGGTGTGCTGAGATTGTATGTTAGTTATTACCAGTATGCTGAGATTGTAACCTTCTAGCTGCTTCATCTATCTAAATCATTTCACTGTGACATCTAGGCACTTGAATAACAATAATAATAATAAAAATAAATAATGACTTGTGGGTTCTTTCTCTTTGGTTTTTTATTTTATTTAAAATTTTTTTTATATAATTTTATTTTCAACTTAAGGAGCTTGCTCTGGGTTCTGCCCCTCTAAAAACTAATAAGGGGAGTCCAGTCTTTGAATGTTGAATCACTGGACTGTTAAAGGCTTTCGAACTATATCTAATAACCGAAATGCCCCATCTATATAATTAGCTCGATCTCGGCTGGCGGTACCTCCGCTGCATCTCCATTTAGCGGAACTTCCTGACTCTTGCTCTCGTATTGGCTTGTATGCTTGTAGGGGATGACAAATTGACAATCGTTTGTGGAATGGCAGATTTAGTGTTCAAATAAGACCAAATCTACCGAATGCCTAACAACCCTTTTAGATTGAAATTATGTAAAAGAAAAAAACAAGTAAATATGTGTTTTTTTTTTTTATTTTTTATTTTATTTTATTGAGTTTTGATATGTCTTAAAGTTGTAATTAAAAATCAAGTTGAAGACACAAAGTTTGCTTAAGAAAAACTCAAGGAAAGTGCATTTTTAGCATATGTCTCGATATAACAGTTTTGATACCTTGGGCCATAATTTTTGTCTTCTCGATAGTAGACTTGATACCTTTCGATAGCAGCCTTAATACCTACTTGATAGATCGAGCGTCGCATTTTAGCAAAAATCAGCAATGCTAAAAAGCCTATAACTTGTCTATTTCAAGCTTGATTCGAGATCTGTTTCAACTAGTATTTAAAAGACAGTATAAGCTATCTTATGGAAGACTTTTTTGAGAGAGAAACACTTTGTTTGTGTAGTTAGGGTTTTTGTAACCAAGTTCTCTCAATTTCACCATACTGGAGAGTTCAAAAGTAAATTTGAAGTTCGTTTGTTGAAGAAGCTAAAACCATAGCAACTACCACAAACTTGCTACTACCTTCAAGACGTTGCTTTCTTGTGTTACTTGTGATACTAGGCATTGCTAGGTTCAACGGGGGTCGAAAAATTCTGGTGCCACACCCAAAACCACAACTTTGCCCAAAACTCGCCCATGTGGCGAGTTGTGGTTGGTGGAGGGGTGTCCCCACATGGATCCACCATCATCTCTTTACCAATCACTGAAAGAAATTAAACTAAGGTCTGGAAGATTGAAGCAAACAAAGAACAATAGTGCAACAAAGAATTCAGAATCACAGAAAACCAGAAAATGAGAGAAAGAGTGAGAAAGAGAGAGAAAAGAAAGAAAGCTCCAGAATTTTCTGTAAATGCTTGCTTGAATGATTTACATTACAACTATCTCTATTTATACATAGAATTGACTGTAACTACTTAATTAACCAACCTTGAAATCACGGAATGGATCCGTGGAAGGTGGAGCTAATTCTAACAACCTTTCTTGCCTAATCTCAATTGGCAACAGACTCACTAATGTGCTTAATAGAACGATAGCGTTTTATACAACAACATAACTAGAAATAAATACAACAACATTGTTTGGAAGACTAGCCGTTGTTGTGGCTCTGTTCTTGAGATTTAAAAACTAGCCGTTGGGATTGAGACTTCTTAATTGCAGACTTAGCTTTAGATATCTCAACATCCCCCCTCAAACTCTAGGCGGAATTAGCCAAGAGTTTGCTGTGAAGAAACACAAAATGAGGTCCAAGCAATGGCTTAGTGAAAATGTCAGCAAAATTGTTGCGGCTAGAAATAAATTTGATGCCCAAACCATGACTAACAACACATTCACGAACATAATGATAGTCTACTTCAATGTGTTTCGTCCTAAAATGAAACACAGGGTTGGAGGCCAAGGCAATAGTAGAATTGTTGTCACACCAAAGAATAGGAATGTGTGGAAGAGACAAACCAAGCTCTCTAAAAAGAGTACAAAGCCAAGCCAATTCAGTAACAGTGGATGCAAGTGCACGACACTTAGCTTCAGTGCATGATCGTGAGACTATGGATTGCTTCTTGGAAGACCAAGAAATTGGGTTAGAACCAAGAAAGACCAAGATGCCAATAGTGGATTTCCTATCAGATGGGTCACCAGCCCAATCCGCATCCGAAAAAGCTGAAAGAGTAATAGGACCAAGAGCAATATGAATCCCAAAATGCAATGTGCCTTTAACATAGCGAAGAACCCGTTTAACAGCATCAAAATGAGTGGTAGTAGGATGTTGCATGAACTGACACAGCTGATGAACATAGAAAGCCAAATCTGGGCAAGTGAAGGTTAAGTATTGGAGTGCCCTAACCATACTCCTATATTCAGAAGGGTCAAGTAAAAGAGAACCCTTATAAGGAGTAAGACGTGTAGATGGACAACAGGGGGACTTAGTAGGCTTTGCATTCTCCATGTGAAAACGATCAAGAATATCAAAAGCATACTTGGACTGGCATAAGGTAAGCCCAAATCTGGTAGGTAAGATTAGAATGCCAAGGAAATAAGAAAGAGCCCCAAGATCTTTGAGCTCAAAGGCATGACTCAAGGCAGTGATGAGATAAGAAATCTGTGTAGAATCATTACTAGTGATAATGATATCATCAACATAGAGCAGTAGATAAATGGTAGTATGATGATATTGATAAATGAACAATGAAGAGTTTGCCAAGGAAGCCACAAATCCAAGATGAAGAAGCTGAGATGTGAAGCGATCAAACCAAGCTCATGGAGCTTGTTTAAGTCCATATAATGATTTGTGAAGCTTACAGACATGAGAAGGAAATTAAGGGTCAACATAGCCAGGAGGCTATTGCATATAGACTTCCTCCTTAAGAAAACCATGGAGGAAAGCATTTGAAATATCAAGCTGTCTGAGGGACCACCTGAAATTCACTGTAGTGGTAAGAATAAGTCTGATAGTAGCTAGTTTTACAACTGGACTAAATGTCTCAGTGTAATCAATGCCAGCCTGTTGGTGAAAACCCTTGGCAACTATTCTTGTCTTATATCGAGCTATAGAGCCATCACTGTTCAATTTCAATTTGTAGACCCATTTGCAACCTACAAGGTTGATCCTAGGTGTAGTAGGTACTAATGACCAAGTGTCTGTCTTTGTAAGGCAGAAAACTCCTCATCCATGGCCTTTGTCCATTGAGGATATTGAGAGGCAACCTCATAAGAAGGTAGTTCCGTGAAGGTGTAGTCTAGAACTGCCTTGTAGCAGAGCTTCTTTTTAGTAATACTATGTTTAGATCTAGTTGTCATGGGGTGAGTATTAGTGATAATGGGAAGGACAGGTTCTGGTACAGTAGTAGGATTAGGATTGGATGAGGGTGAACTGGTAGTAGTGGAGATAGGAGTAGGTTGGGAATCTGTAGGAGGTGGTGGATCAGGATTAGGCATAGGATTGGAAGAGGTAGATGTGATAGAGTGCAAAGGAGGAAGAGTATGAGAAGGAGTAGAAGAAGAACTGACAAAAATAGGAGTAGAGGAGGTGGAAGGAACATAGGAACCTAGAATGGATGGTTGATTAGATGAATGCAAATAGAGAGGGTTAGATAACTAGATGTCAGGCGTAGGTTTGACAGAATGTGGAAAAGAGGTAATATGAGAAGAAGTAGAAGGAAACTTGGACTCATTAAACAATACATTCCTGCAAGTGTACAAGTGATTAGATTGGACATCAAGATACAAATACCCCTTAGAAACATTAGAATAACCCAGGAAAATACATTTAGTAGTCCTATGCTCAAGTTTGTGTTTAGTGTAAGGTCTAATGTAAGGGTAGCAAGTACAACCAAACACTTTAAGGGAAGTAACATCTGGATGAAAGCCATAAATCTTGAACCAAGGTGAGAGAAATCCATGTTTATCAAAAAAAAAAAAAAAAGGTGAGAGAAATCCAAGTGAAGCAGTAGGTAAGAGATTAATAAGGTTCATAGCTGTTTGAACAGCAAAAGACCAAAACTGAGAAGGTAAGGAAGCTTGGGAAAGGAGAGTAATGGTAGTTTCTATTAAGTGCCTATGTTTCCTTTCCACTAACCCATTTTGTTGAGGAGTATAGGGACAGAAGAGTTGATGGTGAATACCATGAGAAGAAAGGTAAGACTCAAAGAGTTTGGAGGTGTATTCCCCACCACCATCAGATCTAAGTGTTTTAA
This sequence comes from Quercus suber, assembly GCF_002906115.3. Taxonomy (NCBI): domain Eukaryota; kingdom Viridiplantae; phylum Streptophyta; class Magnoliopsida; order Fagales; family Fagaceae; genus Quercus; species Quercus suber. Next base: position 2,252,316 of record NW_027069485.1, on the reverse strand, counting down.
TAGTTGCTAAAAATTGAGTTTTAGCCATAGCATGAAAGTGCACAAATTTAGAATAAACTTCAGATTTATTGTGTAGCAAGTACAACCAAGTAAAACGTGTATAATGGTCAACAAAAATGACATAATATTGGAAACCATTTATTGAAGTAAGAGGTGCAGGACCCCAAAGATCAGTATGTACAAGCTCAAAGGGTGCAATAGCAACAAATCTAGAGCTAGGAAAGGGAAGTTTATGCATTTTCCCATGTAGACAATGAACACAAGAATCTACAATGTTTGTACACTTATTAAAAGACAAGCCTTTGTGCTGAAAAAGAAATTTAAGAACTTGGGAATTGGGATGACCAAGTCTGTTGTGCCACAGAAGCCAACTAGATGGTGAGGTGAAGATTGAATTGCAGATGGTGAGCTTAGGTGCCTTGTGAGGGTAAATAGGACACATCCCACCTTCACTCTTGCCCTTGTAGAGTACTATCCCTGTGGCCAAGGCCTGGATAGACAAGGTATTTTCATCAAAATAACACCAACAATGATTATCATGACAGATTTTGTGGACAAATGCAAGATTGGAAGCAATAGTAGGAACTCTTAACACATTTTGAAGTTGTATTGCATAATTAGAAGATGGGACAAGAGTATTACCTATGTGTGTGATAGGCAGAGATTGTCCATTACTGTGAGATGATCTTGTCCATTATAAGGTTTAGGAAAGCTTAGGTGATTAAGACTGGAGGTAACATGGTATGTGGTTGTACTATCTACTAGCCAAGGCTGCTATTGTGCAATCATAGAGTTGGAAGAAGTGGCCATTGCTGCCAATTTAGTGGGTGGATGTTTGCCTTGATAGGCATAATCCACTTTATGGTAGCAATCTATGGCTATATGACCAGCTTTACCACAGATTTGGCAAATAGGCCCTTTTGCTTGTGGACCAGATCCTTGATTAGGAGAATATTGTGAGAATTGATTAGGTGAAGAGCCCCGTCCTCTACCTCTATTATTGTTGCCTCTACCTCTACCATGATTAGTGGATTGATTGTAATTGCTAAAACCACCACTGTTATTAGATCTAGGTGTTGTGTTGACAGCCATTGCAAAGGTTGAGTCTTTAATCTCTAGTCCTTCATTTAGTGATTCTTCTTTTGCGTTTAGCATAGTAGCTAACTCATCAAAACTCAATTTTTTGCTTCTTGTCCTAATTGCAGACCTGAATGCACTAAACTCTCTCGGAAGTCCTTTAATTGCCATATGAAGCAGTTCTTCATCATTTAGAAAAACTCCAATTGCCATTAATTTGTCCCTGATGACCTTGATTTTTTGTAGATACGTGTCTATAGAATTTGAACCTTTCTTTACATTGTGCAATTCTCCCTTGAGATTCATCACATGAGATCTCGAAATAGAAGAAAACTTGTTTTCCAGGACTTTCCAAACTTCTAGAGCTGATGAACAACCAACAGTTATGGTAAGAACTAAAGGTGTTAGAGTGGAACTGATAAAGGTAAGCAGTGCCTTTTCCCTTGATTTCCAAACAAGATAATTTGGATTCAGTACTGTTGTAACAGTACTTAAGAGATCTTTCAAGAATTTCTCTGGAACAAGAGGAATTTCATCAAGAAGTTCAATCATTGAATAAGTCTCCAGCACCATGGAGATCTGATGCTTCCATAATATGTAGTTGGAATTGTCCAACTTGACTGTCATCATGTTTGACATGTTTGGCAGCAGCAACAGAGGCTGATTAGTCAAATTGATTGAAGATGAAGTTGTTAATGAAGGCATAGTTGAAGAAGAAGTTGAAGTTGTAGCTGCCATTGTAGAATTAGAGTTGGTAGAGATCGTATTCTGCTCTGATACCATGAAAGAAATTGAACTAAGGTCTGGAAGATTGAAGCAAACAAAGAACAACAGTGCAACAAAGAATTCAAAATCACAAAAAACCAGAAAATGAGAGAAAGAGTGAGAAAGAGAGAGAAAAGAAAGAAAGCTCCATAATTTTCTGTAAATACTTGCTCGAATGATTTGCATTACAACTATCTCTATTTATACATAGTATTGACTGTAACTACTTAATTAACCAACCCTGAAATCACGGAATGGATCCGTGAAAGGTGGATCTAATTCTAACAACCTTTCTTGCCTAATCTCGACCGACAACAAACTCACTAATGTGCTTAATAGAACGACATCGTTTTATAGAATAACATAACTAGAAATAAATACAACGACATCGTTTGGAAGACTAGCCGTTGTTGTGGCTCTGTTCTTGAGATTTAAAAACTAGCCATTGGGACTGAGACTTCTTAATTGCAGACTTAGGTTTACATATCTCAATAATCACAACTCGCCACATGGGCGAGTTGTGGGCAAAGTTGTAATTTTGGGTGTGGCACCAGAATTTCTCATGGGGGTCACACAGATATTTGTAAAAATCCGGATCCCTATAGAATATTAGCTCAAGTTATGGCTCGTTGGAAAAGCAATGAAGCAAAAGAAAGCTATGGTTCATCATAAGTGTTGCACTCTGCTATTAAGCATGGGTGGAAAGTGCTTTTGTTAGTCTATCAATTCCACTGCTAAGTCTCTGTCTCTTTGGGTTTTGTCTGAAGCTGTAGCGACCATACTGCGACGTTGCACACTTCAATGCCTTCGTTTAGTACACAGTCACAGTGTCTCTCCAGGAATGGCTGCCCAATTTGTTAAAGAGCTCAATGATGTTTCTTATCAGTGCAGAGGTTTGCAATAAATTATCAATTATTCTAAAATTTTAAACTGTTATGAAATGATAGAATTTAATTCATTAACTTTGATTATAATAGTTTGTTGACATCTTAATGGAATTTTATCAAATCATTTATTTATTTACTATTTTAATCTTAGCTTCCATCATATGCTTTTCTAAATTCAATATTTTTTTTGAGGAAACAGTAATACTTATTAGAACACACAAACACAAATGTAATATATGTGTTCTAATAGGTATTATTGTTTCCTAAAAAAAAAAAAAAAAAAAAATCTAAATTTTAGTATGCCTTAAAAATGTTTATTGGTACTCCTAAATTTGCTCATTTTGTTTTGCAGGATTTAATGTGTCATTACATTTGTGAAGACCATGGCTATCAGGATTGAAATCTTACACGGAATGTAAGATTGTAGGATCGGCACAGTGAGAGGATTTAGAGATCGGATTGTAGGATCGGCACAAGGATTGTAAGATCCTACTTTCCGATTAAAAAAATATACTAAAAAATACTCATAATTATAATTTATAATATATATTAAAGAAACATTGTAAAAAAGTAATTTTTGATATAAATTAGTGAATTTACTAATAAAAAATAAAATACTAAATTACAAACACATAAACAAATTTCAAAGGAGTAGGTGCTACTGTCTATACCAATTACTAATTGGTGTCTTATCCTATTGATAAAATATCTTGACGTTGAATAAGAGATCTGAAATTCGAACACCGCATACACCAATAACTGGTTGGTATCTTATTCTAATGATAAAGAATAATTATTATGGAGTGGATGGTATAGGTCAAAGTTTTCTATTAAAAAAAACAGTAAGTGCATCGAAATGGACCGACTGGACCAAATTGGACCTAATAGACCGAATTGATGAAGGGACCGAATGGTCCACTTCTGTCTATTTGGTATATTTCAGTGTACTTAATTTTTTTAAAGAAAATTTTCAATCTATGGCGATCATTCCATGATAATTGTTCTTTATCGACAGGATAAGACATTAATCAGTTAATGGTTAGACGGAGTTCGAACCCCAAATTTTTTATTCAACTAAAAGAGACTTTACTAGTTGAGTTAACTAGAACTTTTTTAGTGCAATTATTTAAGAATCGAAAATAAGAGAATTAACACGATTCAACTTGACAGTTTACATCCATAACAAAACGTCACAAACAAGGACTACTTGTTTTATTTTTATTTTATTTTTATTTTTACTAATCTGAACGGTATATTATAATTAACCCAATGTACGATAAATATTAGAATAGCCAAGGTAGCTTATAATATTACAAAATCATTTTAATATATAATTATCCAAATATATATTCTAAAAATCAATTACCACTTCTTCCCAATGTAGGGGCCTTTTTTGTTGTGCGTTGGGTTGGGCTGCCTGCCGTGGTAGTAGGCCCGAGTATTCTGAGTAAGGGAGTTGAGACCGGTTCAACTGGAACTCAACTTGGGTCGGCTTGTGCCCAAACATTGAGTCCAAGTCCAAGGGAAGACGCTGCGAAGTGGGCTTATCCTTTGTTCCTGCCACAGGAACTTTTCTCCAATTTCTGCCGCAGGATTGACTTTTCTGCTGTGCAGCAAGACTTTCTATCGTGCAGTAAAACCTTCTGCCGTGCAATAAAAGTTTCTGTTATGCAGTGAAGCTGCCTGCCGTGCTTTAAAGTTGTCTGCCGTGCTTTAAAGCCTTCTACAATGTGAATGACCACTCTTCGTTTTTTACTGCAGAAACATTTTTCCACTTCCTTGGCCTAGCTTGTGCGCAAGCCGCACCACGTTTGCTAAAATCTGTTTATAAGCTCACAGCAGGCAAAGTCATTGTTAAGAGGTTATGGCAGATAGACATAATATAGAAAACGTAAAGAAAATGCAGTCACTATTCCTGCCATAATAAATAGAGTAAATGGCTCAAAAGGCCTCACGTTCAAAGAATAAAAATTAAACAAAGAGTAGAATGGGGTTAGTAGAATCAAGGTAATGGGTCTGCCACACCAAGTATTACCGCGGGACTCTAACCAGGGAAGGGAAAACTGCTCCCTCAACGCAAGTAACTTCAAAGGAGAAATTAATTGCTTTGAGAGGCCAGCCCCAAATGGTATGTGCTCGGGTATGAGTCGTATTTTCCTTCAATAGAGAGCAAGGCTATTGAGGGAAAGAGGGGGTTAACCCATTTGGGTGCATGCCTACCATAAAACACTTTGTTTTTCCTTCTTCTTGCTCTGTTCTTTTGTTCTATCTTTTCTCTCTGTTTTCTTTCTTAGAATTCTTGCCTTTCTTTTCTTTTTTGCTTTCCTTCTTTCTTTCTTTTCTTTTGTTTTCTCCTTTTTGTTTTCTCTTTTCCAATTCGTCCTCTCTGTTTTTTCTTTCAATTCCTTCCTCATCCTCTCCTGTACACAGCTACGGGTCTCTTATATAGAGCTTGCTGCGACCAGTTTTACTGTTCTAGCCCCTTAATGACCCTTGTCTGGTATAGGAGCCTTTTGCCGACCACTTACCGAGTCAATGGTTCTGACTACCACCATTGACCTGTGACTTTCAGACAATGAAGGTTCCTTTTCTACTCGTCCAGTGTGTACCCTCTTCCTCTCGGTCTCTCATGGCATGCACCCAGTGGTTCTTACCCAGTCTTGCCTCTTTTGGGTGGCATGTCATCCCAGCAGGACTGTGCCCACCAAAAGAGCCTGGGCAAGAAACACAAGAATGGATTTCCACTCCTCTCCCCACCGCCAGACCGTGCCCTCTTCCATGACCTCACCCTTTCCCATAGTGGCTGGGTATAGGCTGGTGATGCCTGGGTCGTACGCATGCTTTACCTTCTTGATGTTTCATACGTTTGCCGAGGTCTGAGAATAGGTGTGCATATCCTGCCATGCGCGTTTTTGCTTTTTCTGGGTTGCATCTCCAACGTTTATGACTTGTCCCTTTCTTTGAAGGGTTGGGCCTTGTTGGATCATTGGGCCTCCCTTTAGTTTGGGTGTTTGCTTCATGGCTTGGCATCTCCTGCCACACTGGATTGTTATTCTTGCTGCTTATCTCAATCCTGCCGGGCCCTTTTGGGCCTGCCGTGTGTTTTTCTTCTCAGCTTTTACGCCTATCTTTTTTATACAAAAGGATTTGAGCCTTTGTGGGCCAAATGATGTTGACTGGATCAAAAGGGTCTTGGGCCCAATTTATTTTCATCCGCCAAAGCCATCCTGCCAGAGAACTGTATCCTGCGGCAGATCTGTATTCTGCGGCAGATTTGCGTTTTGCAGCTTATTGGGCTTTCTTCTTCATGGGCTTTTGGATATGGATTCACAAAATTGGGCATCAACACCCAACAATGCAACACAGTTGCTGCAGTTGCTATGGCATTGATGCGCAACACCAGTAAACAATATACAAATTTAATCAACAGAGTATATATTCTTCCAACAAATATTTCACAAATAAAGTTGGTTCAGAAAAAAATTCATTAATAATTGCCTACGTTTCATAGTGAATAATCAAGTGACCATTGTGATTATTGAGGAGTTAGCATAAAGATTATAAATATATAATGAGTTAAAAAAAAAAAAAAATTATACCATGAATGACTCCTTCAATAGAATTTAAATTTCAAGATTTGAAAGAGGGGACCGGTACAGCGTTTTGGATGATTCAGTGGACAAGTACTCAAATCTGTCGCATTCCCTTATTGCTGGGCCTAGCCTGAAAGATCAAGATATATAAAAATTTTCCTGGCGCATCCAATATTTCTTAATTATGCTTTAGAAAGCCAAGAAAAAATGAATCCAACCCCACACCTTTGTAGCCATGGCATTGCATGCATGAATGTGGACTATTAAGGACCATAGACATTGCCATTTTTTTAGATGACTTATTGACAAGGGCTTTTAGTGACTAGTAGTAGTAGACAAGTAGTGGTAGCATGAGGTTGCTCTCTTCTAAGCTCCCCTTCAATAGGAGAATTTTGGGTAATGATAAAAATATTCATTTGCATTCATTCGATTTGGAAAAAAGTTTGTTTATATTCAATTATTTTGTAAACAAGTTAAGCCCAAACTTAATTTTTGGCTTGACAATTAAACAAGCTAAGTCCAAACATAATAATGTGTTTTTGAACAAGCTCATAAGTGTGTGTCTCGATTTAATAAACTCAAATAATATAGTTTTAAATATAATTTAGTTATTACTATTAGTATAGATGCGTGAAGGGATAAATTTGTTGTTGTTGTGATGCTTACTGTTGATGGTGATTTTGGAAGTCAAAAGAGAAAGGAGCCCAACAATACGGGCAGGAAAGGAGTTGGTAAACAGATAGAAAAAACCATTAAGCCCAAGCGGCAGGAATAATGGGTCACAGGTCCATAAAATAAGCAAATGGGCCTTGAAGAAGCAAACATGCTCAAAGGAGTCCAGAAAGAGATATAGCAAACCCATGAGCAGTATATGATGTAAAAAAGTGAGAATAGGCCATGACAGGCCCGAATAATTCAAGTAAAGAAAGTAAGGGGTTAATGGCAAGCCTATGAACCCCAAGGATGAGGACAAGGTAATTAGGTCGGGAAAGTCCAATGAAGTTAGTAAAAACCCATGTGAACACAGAGTTAGGAAAAAGGGCTAAGGAAGCTCAAGAAAAGCAAATGGGCCAAGGATGCCCAAGAGAAAACAAATGGGACACAAGACCCTGCAAGTAATGTGATAAAAAAGAACTAATGGCCATACTAGCCATTGGGGAAAGAATAAACGGCAGCCCTAAAGAGGTCTAGCAGGATTGGGTCAAATAAATGCCACAGCAGGTATGACAGAGTGATATAACAGAAAATGGTAATAGTCAAGAAGTAGACTAAAAGAAGACAAAGCCCAAATATCAAACAAAGCCTAACTCTTGAGAGGAGAGGGAAAATCATAAAGTAGCAGACATAAAAGGTCAAAGATGGGTGGCAAATTGTGCAAGCAAGCCTCCAGACCGCGACGAACACATAAGCAGTAGACAGATTTTGGACATACATGAAAGGGAAGCACGCGCAAGACCCATACATCACCAGCCTGTACCCAACCAATACGGAACATGGTAAGGTCATGGGTCGGAGGTAAGAGGGCATGATTTGGCAGTGGAGAGAAGGGAAAACCTATTCTGGGGTTCCTGCTTAAGCTTTTTTGGGGGATACGTCCTGCTGGGATGACATACTGCCCAAAAGAAGTAAGACTGAGTTAGAACCACTATGTGCATGCCATGAGTGATAAGGAAAGAGAGCACCTACATCGTGGCAGGAAAGGGTGCCATGGCAGACTAATAAACAAAATAGTTTTCCTTATCTGGAGATAGGGAGTGGCATACAGATAGACTAGTGGTGGTCGGCAAGTACACCCAAACTAGACAAAGGTGGTTAAGGGCTAAAATAGTAAAATTCGGCCATGGCAGGCATTATAAAGGGAGGCCCTTGCCGTGCGCAAACAGGACAGAACCACGGTAACAAGAACTTCTAGGGAAAACCAGGAAATAGAAAGAACAAGTGTAGAGAAAAGAAAGAAAAGATAAGAGGAAAGTTAAAAATGGAAGAAATAATTAGAGAGTGAGATCGGCAGACATGCACCAATAGGTTGATTCCCTTTCTCCCTTTTAAAATCTTGCTCTCTGCCGAAAGTAGAAGAGTTTCTTTGGGCACCAACCATTCAGGTCCGTTTCTCTCAAAGTGATTAATTTCCACAGCAAGATTTCCCTGGGAGATTAATTGCGATGAGTAGAAGCGTTCTTCCCTCTTTGGTTTTGGTCCTGCGGACCAAATTTAATGTGATTTCTTTCTTCTTTTGATTAACCTATATACTACTCATTTATTCTCCTTGCTTTATAAAAGTAATTATTGTTAAATTGTGATTATTTTTCTTGATTTGGGATTATCTATTCACTTTGATTAAGGAGTTAAAGTACTCTCTTTTGTCTTATTATTATCATATCTGCATGCCACGACTCATCTAAAATAGTTCTGCCTGCTGTAAGTATACTCTTGGCAAACGAGGCATAGTTTGTGCACAAGCCGGACTAAATTGAGTTGCAGTTGGACCGGTCTCAACTCCCTTACTCAGAATACTTGGGCCTAGTACCGCAGAAGGCAGCCCAACCTAGTATAACAAAAAGGCCCACTACATTAAATTGGCGACTCCACTGGGGAGTTGAGAAGCAAACAGGAACAGAAGCCCTCGCAAACAAATGCCTCTAAAGTCCAGGACAACTCGAAATATGAGTGTTGTACCCTCACAAGTAGAGTCTAGGTCAACGACGCCTCACCAACAGTAGCCTAACTAGGCGGAAGGTGCCAACGGAATGGGGCTGAACCCTAACTGCCGCCAAGAATCCCTACTGATAATGCCAACATCTTCATTGAAGTCTTGCAGTCCCTACAGCACTTACAGTAACAAATGATGGAAGAAATCCATCAGCTAAAAATAGACAAAACAAAAGTGAAAGGAAGCCAGTATGACTTAGAACATACGGCAGACAAAGAGGAGACACCAACAGGAACTATAGAATGCGGAACAACGTTTTATCACCATAGCCGAAGTAGCGGCTCTCCTGGAACAAGAGAAAGTCAGAGCACCTAGGGAGAGATTCTATTCACGAAGGCCTCTTTACCCACTGAGGTTACTCAGTCAACCATACCCCAAGACGTATGAGCCGCGGGCCTTTGCACAATACGATGGCTGGAAGGGAAGTGCCGTTGAGCACGTGAGTAAGTTCATTGATACTCTTGGCCCTTACGTCGTAGACGAAGACTTGTGTCTTTGAGAGTTTTCCAAATCGATATGTGATCGGGCATACACCTGGTACATCGGCCTAAAGCCAGGATTCATCCCAACTTGGGATGACATGGTGGACGTATTTTGCACAAAGTACTTCCATGGAGAAGAAACAGTAACACTTGCAACTCTGCAAGCAACCAAGTAAAGAAGTGGTGAAGACTTGATAGAATACATCAAAAGGTTTAGAAACATAGCACTCGATTGCTATGATCATTGTGAAGAGAGAACATTAGTGGAAATGTGTATGACAAACATGATAAGGGAGTACAGGGTAGTCCTGGAAAACTTAGAAATTTCCTAGTTTGCATAATTATTGCAAAAGGCCAAGAAGACTGCCTAGTCTATAAAACCAAGCACGGACAAAAGAAGTGCTCTGCAGTCTATGGCAGTATCTACTGGTGAGCGGAGAAGGAAGACTGATGGGAGGGAATATGATACTCCCCCACCAATACCATGCACTCTGAAAAAGTTGAACGTACTGCTAGACAAGTGGATAGAGGACGGAGTTTTCAAACCCAATCAAGTTTCTAGAGAGCCCATAGAAGAGGAACAGAGGGACCCACGCTTTTGCCGTTTGCACAACTACGTACAACATCCTACTGCGGAATGTTGGGTGCTCCGTAAATTGGTGAATTGCAAGATCAAAAAGGGGACTCTAGAACTACCCCAGCAATAGGTTCAAAGAAACCCACTCCCTAACCACAAAGGGAAGGGTGTAGCAGCAGTAGTAATTTGCACAGATCCAGGGAGGACGAAGAAGAGAATCTAGCCTTGCCTGTCGCAGCAATTACCACTTTACAGCAAAGCTCTAAATTCAAAAATCTATTTGACCAGTTGGGCGTCACAGCAAAGGAAAGAAAGATAGTCATGGAGGCTTTGGTGAGCATCACCTCCGAGGTAGGAGTAGAATGCTTATCTGCGAAAATCCCAGATGACAAAGTCCTGTCATAAGAATCGACTGAAATCACCTTTAGTAATGAGGATATGGAGGTGGGATACCCAGATCATAGGAGCCCCCTCTACTTGGCAGCATCCATAAATTAAATCCCCATAAAGAGGGCCTTGGTAGATACAGGTGCTTCCGTAAACCTCATTCTATTGAGCACTCTATAAGCCGCAGGAATTTTAGAAAGGAAGATTCAAGAATGCCTAATGGAAGTAACAGGGTTTGACGAAAGAGGCGAGTACACTGCAGGCCACATCCAGCTGTGGTTGAAAGTGGACCCCATAGCGTCCTTAGCATGATTCCACGTAGTAAAGATAGAAGTTTCATATCACGTGCTACTAGGAAGGCCGTGGTTGCACAAACACCGACTAGTTCCATCCACCTACCACCAGTGTGTGAAGGGAAGGTTGAATGGCAGAATGATACATATAGCAGCAAACCCCTTGCCATTTGAGTAGGCAGAAGCTCATTTAGTGGAAAATATATTCTACGACCAGTGAGCTCCATCCGGGGAAAGCTCAGTATCAAAACCAGGAGGTACTTTTGTACCTAAGTAGGGAGATATCCAAAATGATCTAGAACCTGATTTAAGGGAGTTGCTAGCATAAAAAATGAAAAGAAAGATAGTGCCCACCATAGAATCAGATGACATGCCGCACTATGTCAGGGTCGGGGCCCTGATGGCAGGATTGTGTACAAATTATGAAGGCGCCCACAAGTGAAATACAAGCGGGCCTCACCCAAGAATGGTGGCACTAGAGTTTAGTGTGTTGCGTAGTTCAAGAAAGTTTGAATAAAGAAGAAGAGAAAGATGAGGAAGTTGTGGCAGAAAAAGATGCACAGGTTGTGGCAGAAAAAGAGTTGGAGGAAGTTGTCCTGGGGTCCGGTTCACAAGAACCAAGGCCTATTTCCATTTGTGCAAGTTTGACAGAAAAGGAAAAATTAGAGCTGACGCTGCTGTTGAAAGAAGTCAAAGACATCTTCGCATGGGATTACAGTGAAATGTTAGGGTTAGACCCTAGGCTAGTTGCACATACGTTAAATGTGGACCCAGAGGCCAAGCTAGTGGCCCAGTTTGCTAGGATATTTCACATTGAAATAGAAAGGCAAATAGTTAAAGAAGTATAGAAATTGTTGGTTGTAGGATTCATCAAGCCTATTCAACACCCGCGCTGGCTGTCCAACATAGTACCAGTAAAGAAGAAGAACGAACAGATAATATGTTGTGTAGATTTCAGAAATCTTAACAGAGCCTGTCTGAAGGACGAGTTCTCATTGCCAAACATGAATTTACTAATAGATTCTGCGATAGAAAGTGCCATGTTTTCGTTCATGGATAGGTTCAGTGGATACAATCAGATCAAAATGGCACCAAGGGATGCGGAGAAAATTGCTTTTAGAACACCTATGGGCAACTTTTACTACACTATGATGCCTTTCGAGTTAAAAAATGCAAGTGCAACTTATCAACGAGCAATGACGGCCATATTTCATGACATGATGCATCAGGAACTAGAAGACTATGCGGATGACATAGTGGTTAAATCAAGGAGGAGAGAAGAGCACTTCCACGTGTTGAAAAGGGTATTTGAAAGGTGTAGAGCCTTCAAACTAAGAATGAACCCTCTCAAGTGTGCATTTGGAGTGTCCTTTGGGAAATTCCTGGGCTTCCTGGTGCACAGCAGGGGAATAGATGTGGACCCAGCCAAAGCCACAGCCATAGCAACTGTGAGACCTCTAGCCACAATAAAGGAGTTAAAGAGCTTCTTAGGGAAGGTCTCATATATTCAGAGATTAGGTTGGCATCAATCACTTCTGCCTTTACCAAATTTGTAATACCCCACATATTTTTTTATTTGAGGTTATTATTAGGTTTTTCTTTTAAAAATAATTGTTGGGCCATAGGTTTTATTTTATTAATAACTGAAGCCCGCTATCCCACTAAGCCCACATCTCTAATACAAACTACAGGGTAGAGGAAGAGATAGTCAGGGTTTTCATAAAAAGGGTTTTATCAAAGAGGCTAAGAGGAGTTTAGAGGACAAACAATTGAAGGAGAAATCAGATTGATCAAGGTATGATTTCTCATCGTTAGAACAAAGAATTAAGGAATTAGAATTTTATCATAGAAAACTTTAGTGATGTGTAAATTGTTGTATTGGTAATTTCTTAGACTACGATTTTACAGTTTTGCAATAATTCTGAAAATTTTGGTTGCCACTGTTCGGACCCTAGAGCAAAAGCTGAAATTCTCAAATTCATGTATAGGCTAGCGTCACTTTAATAGGTTAGGAACTCTTGGCTGCTGATTCTTCTACTGTATCATTAATTCTAAATTTGTTGGACGATTGTAGCCGACCCCACCAATGTGCCACTAGTTCTCTCTTACTTTTGTCAAGGTCCAGGTTACCTAATTGTGTATTGATAGCTTCAATTACTAGGTGTTGACTATCTCTTACACAAGGAACCATTTAAGGGTTTCAAGTGACACGGCTACAATTTATTTATAAAGGATAAGGACAAATGTGATACTTTCATGCCAAAAATTCTCATATTAAATCTATAGGGTCAATGAATGGAAATCGATGAGCAATATCATTATCATATTGGTTTTGGCCACCGTTTGCATTGGGGATTATTTATTAAATTCTAAAGTGTTAGCTATTGCTTCCCTCTTGGTAAAATAAGTTTCGATTAATGCAAGGATGTATTATTAATTAGAATACCATTGATTAGAAAAACGTTAATTTAGTGCTGAAAGTGTTATTAGTTTAGCAAAATATAATCCTAGTGAGTCCAGTTGTATAGTTCTATAAGCTTTATATTTTGTAGAAGATATTAAGTGTATTTTCATGATTGATTATAGGTTCTATTTAAGAGTATTTTGAGACTATTTGGAGGGTGTTTCAGCTGGACTTTCAGAGTAATTCAAGTGCTGTAAGTAATTATGCATAATATGCACAAGTTTTGTCCATTAGGTTCTTAGAAGTTAAAAGTTTTCAAAAAGTCTTGTATTTCAAACTTATATTTTCGAAAGTTTATCGAAAGCATTATTTTTACATCATTGGAAGAGAAACTTTGATTTCTTTTAAATGATGTTTTAAAGAGAAATTTTGAATTTTAAATCACATTTTGAACGTCCGAATCTCATTAAAAATATAACTTCTAAACTAAACTATTTTCCGAAAATAGTGAGTTTCAAGGCAAGTTTTCTAAAAAGGTTCTTGTCCTTTAAATTTGTTAAAACCAAGTGATTTCAAAGTCATATTCCTATTCTCCAAATGGTATTTAAAAAGTTTCTTTTAGAAAATCAAATTTTCAGATTTACTCAAGAATTGCAATATATTTATATAAACTTCTCAGTTTCTATTCGTTCCCCATGAGAGTCAAGCATCCTTTGATTTATGTTCAATTCGATATTGTGATATTCGCTATACCTGTATATTTGGAATAATTGTTAATATTAAGAAAATTATTCTATTTTGTATATATTTCGTTTTGTGATATGTGACTCAGAATGAATATTTTTAAAATTGATCAGATATATCAGATTTATGTGTAAATCCGCTCACAGGATTGTATGTGAGAATATGTGTTGATCCCTCACCAGCAGGGGTTAGATGTTGGTATCCGCTCACAGGATTGTATGTGAGAATATGTGATGTGTATATGTGACACTGTGCTCTGATCAATTATATGTATGTGATTTCAAATGATTTTAAGATGTGATTACATATGTATCAAGTGATTGATTATATGTTTTGTGAAATAACTATTTTGATATTATGGAATGAATTTGTGAAAAAGCAAAAATATTCGTGCTTTGCTTGACTCTATTCTGTTGTGTATTCTGTATAATTACTTACTAGATGTGTGGCTCACCCCATCAATTACTATTTTCAGATTAAAGTGTAGTTGGGAGTATAAAACTTTTGGATCACTTTGTAAGGTGCAACGTAGTGCGTGGAAGTTGTAGGCGACTACAGGGTTACTTGAAGAAGTATAGAACTTCAGTTATCTTTATTTTGTAATCCATGTTTTATATTTTGGAGATTATTCCCAATTTGTGGAGTTTAGATTTTTGTAAGAGATTATTTAATAAGGGTATTTTTTATTTGGAGTTGTTTTGAATTATGGTTAAGGTAGTTATGTTTATTGAGCTATGTAAGATTAGCAAATTAGTCATGCATCTAAATTCATGTTCCATGGATTTGGGTTGTGACAAAATTGCTCAAGAAAGGGCAAAGTTTTAAATGGGAAAAAGCACAGCAGACGGTCTTCAAGAGGCTACAGCAAATCATGATGAACCTCCCTACGTTACAGGCCCTAATCCATAAAAAAATCATTGTTACTCTACCTAGCCACCAACTTGTATGCCATTGGTGCATTAATCGCCCAAGAGGATGGAGGTAGTGTTTAGCAACCAGTGTACTACATCAGCCGTGCCTTAAAAGATACAGAAACTCGTTATCCAAGGGTAGAAAGGGCGTGTCTGGCTATTGTGTATGCTTCGCAGAGGTTACGCCATTATTTCTTGGCTTACAAAGTATGGCTGATGACCAAGTCCCATGCCATTAAAGCTTTGTTGCAGCAACCAATCCTCTCTGGCAGAATATCCCAGTGGTTGTTACAATTGTCACAGTATGACTTGAGAATGAGGACACCCAGGGCAGTGAAAAGCCAGGCTATAGTAGATCTATTGGCACAATTTCTAGGAGAGGAAGAATTCCCGCTGAATGATGAAGTTCCAGGGGAAGTAGCCATGGTAGAAGAGGTCAGAGAAAAATGGGTAATGAAATTTGATGGATCTTCTACCACCCAATCAGGGGGAGTGAGAGTAGTTTTGTACCATGAAGAAGATAAGGTAGTGGCGCTATCGTTTAAACTGGGATTCCCCTGTTCGAACAACACAGCATAATACGAAGCCTACCTAACCGGGCTAGTCACGGCCCTCGAAATGAGAATCAAGCATTTAAGAGTATTGGGTGATTCGAACCTAGTCGTCTACTAGGCCAAGATAAGCTTCTCCTTAAAGGAACCCAGCCTAGCCCCGTATAAAGCAATGGCCCAAAAGATGGAGGAAAAGTTCTCGACCTTCAAAATAAAACATGCTCCAAGGAACAAAAACCAGTTTGCGGATGCGTTAGCCGCACTAGGCTCACAAATAATGTTCGAAGGGGATAGCACCAGGGTAGAAATCAGCAGAGGAAAGAATCCATTATTGAATTATTGAAGGAAAGGTTCTAGGAGGAATAATGTGAAGGGGATTGGCGGATCCTCATAAGGGAAGTCTTGATGAAAGGAGAAGACGCCACAGAACTAAAAGTACTAAAAGACTACGCCCTGGTGAGAGAAGAATTGTACCACAAGATGCCAGGTAGGGTCTTGTCCAGATGCGTGGGGCAGAAGGAGACTAGAGAAAGTTAAAAGAAGTACATGACAAGACTTGCGGGTCCTGCGGGGAGGCCAGTCTTTACCGTAGACTTCAAAGGGTAGGTTTCTTTTGGCCAAGCATGGGTAAGGATGCAAATCGAGTCCAAACCCAGTGTGGGACCTGCCAGCTTGCAGCAGACAAAGAGGAAAGTTACGCTGTGTTTATCAACGAAGACTAGAGAAGCCCATTCATACAGTATTTAACAAAAGGCATCCTGCCACAAAAGTACAGTGAAAGATACAAGCTTAAGAGGTTGGCAAAGTGTAGCTTTTTATATAATATAGTCCTTTTCAAAAAAGGATACAATGGGGACCCCTTAAGGTGTTTGGACCCTGAAGAAGCAAAAGAAATGATAAAAAAAAGTACAATCAAGAGAGTGTGGGGAGCACCAGGGAAAGAAAAAGCTTTATAGATGCCTGCTACAAATGGGCTACTACTGGCCTACCATGAAAAAAGATACGATAGAATTTGTGAAAAAGTGCCACAGTTTCCAAGTACAAGCCAACTTGATTCACACTCATCCGCAGAATTTATATTGTATGGTCACCCCATAGCCTTTCCACACTTAGGGACTTGATTTGGTGGAACTAGTTAATCCACTATCGCGTGGATACATATGGATATTAGTGGCTACGAAATACTTCACTAAGTGGGTAGAGGCAGTGCCACTCTGTAAAGCCATCAGAGGAGCAGTGGCAAACTTCATCAAGGAGAACATAATTGTAAGGTTTGGGGTACCCCACAGGATTATCAGTGACAATGGCACACCCTTTGTCAACAGTGATGTAAGGAAGATGTTAGAGTTCTACCAAGTCAAACACCATTGTTCATCACCTTATTACCCCCAAGGAAATGGGCAAGTGGAGGTAACAAACAAAACCCTCATAAAGATTATCAGTAAAATGAGCAAAGAATATATAGGAGGATGTGCAATGCACCTGCCAGATGCTCTTTGGGCTTATAGAAATTCACCAAAGTCAGTCACATGTTTCTTACCATTTTCCTTGGTCTACAGAACAAAGGTAATGAGTTTGGCAGAAGTAATGACTACATCCTTGAAAGTTATGCAGATGCGAGAGAAAGAAAAAGAAAAAGTAGTATTTGCGGCAGAAAGATGCGAAGACTTAGAAGGACTTGGTGAAAGGAGGGAAGAAGCCCAAGAACGCAGCCGCAGATATAGGCAAAGGATGACTGAAGCCTATGGCAGGATGACTAAAGAGAGAGTGTTCGTGGAAGGACAACTTGTGTTAAAAGTAGTAGATTATGTTAAGTGAGGTATGGCAGGACCATCAAAGTTTGCACCAAAATGGGAAGGACCCCTTGTGATAAGAGAAGCGCATCCAAGTGGGTATTACCATTTGACTTAGATGGATGCCAGAGATCTAATGGATCCCATCAATGGGAAGTGGCCGAAGCGTTATTATGCCTAAAGAGAAAAAAGTTATGTAGTTACCCCTTTTTTTTTTAAAAATTTTATGTTTCCTTTACCTTTTTCTTTCTTTCCTTTAAGTGACTATGTCACAAGACGAGATTGTAATGTGCTTTCATGAGAATATAATGAAAAAATATGAAGTATTAGCATTCTATGTCATAACAATAGCAAAGGCAGTAGCAAATTGTAGCATCATAATTACAAATCCAAACTGTGGTAAACAAGCCGAATAAGTGCTATAGGAAAATAAAGTGTGCTAGATAGAATGGTAAGGGAAGAAAAACGACACAAAAAAAGGGGGAAACTACATCATTATCATCGAAGTCTGGAAATGAGAGGCTGATCTCCAAAGCAGCTAGGCCCACCAACACTAGAAAGAAGACGCTCGTGACGACCCTCCAAGTCTGCCACTTCCTTTCTTAGAGCCTCAAGACGTGTATCAATGGCATCAATAGCAGGCTGAACCTTCTTCATAAAAGGGGCTCGGGCAACCTCACGAAGTTGATCCAAAACAAACTCCACAGCGAAACCCAGACTAACAAGCTCCTGAATCATGGCTCTCCACTGCAAGATCCTCTTGGCAGAAATAGTATCAACAAAGATATGCTCAATATCGTTCAGTACACTCCCTAGCATCTTCTAAGAAGTGCTCTCTGGCAGAACGACCAAGACAGAATCCCTGCATAAAGTCACCATGGCTACTGT
The DNA here is from genome assembly GCF_002906115.3 of Quercus suber. Lineage (NCBI taxonomy): Eukaryota > Viridiplantae > Streptophyta > Magnoliopsida > Fagales > Fagaceae > Quercus > Quercus suber. The sequence continues at coordinate 2,234,254 of NW_027069485.1, read as the reverse complement.
AGACTGCCACCAAATGAGACGCACAATCCTTAAGAACCTTGAAACCGTGGAAGTCTACATAGGGAGGCCCAGAACCCCAGAAATTTGCAGGATCGAGTTCATTGACCTCAGATTGATCAAAGCGTGAAAAGAAGGCTGCGACCTCACTCATGGGATTTGGAATGGTGGCATAACTGCTGCCTACCTCAAACTGAGAAGGGGCAGTAGGAAGTGGACCTGTCAAGAAAGCACAAAGCATGAAATGAGAAGTCGTGATCTAAAAAGGACAAACTCACAAGGAAGAAATGAAGAAGGAGATAAGGGAAAGGAAACTCACCAGGACCCATGAGAATGGGTGCTATGGGAACGGTAGAAACAAGTACAGAAGGAACGGCAAAAACGGGCGTTGTGGGAACAGCAGAAACAGGTGCTATGGGTGAGGTAGGAGGAACGGCTGAGGATATACCCATAGTTTTAAAAACCGGACCGGACCGGCCGGTCCGACCGGTTCAACCGGGAACCGGCACCAAATCCGGTCCGGTTATGATAAAAAACCAGAAATAGCATAAAATCCGGTGAACAGTGATAACCGGCCGGTTTAACCTGAGAACCGGAAAAACCGGAGGTCGAACCGGTTAATGACCGGTTGGAGATTTTTTTATTTTTCCTACAAAACTACGTCGTTTTGGACACTTTAAAATCCTAAAAACTAACCCTAAGCCTAAAGTCCTCCTTCCTTACCCTCAGTTCAGACTCTCATCTCACTCTCACTCACACACGCCTCTCGGCCTCAGCCAGTGAGCTCCCTCACTCACTCACTCAAGCAGTCACACACTCACACACTCCCTCAAGCAGTCACACACTCACACTCCCTCACTCTCCTCTCAAGATCGATCACTCCCTCTCAAGATCGATCACTCAAGCTCTGCCTCACTGAGTCACTGCCTCACGCCCTCAAGCTCTGCCTCACTGCCTCACGCCCTCAAGCTCTGCCGCACGCTCAAGCTCTCTGCTCAAGCACGCTCAAGCTCTCCCTCACTCACTCAAGCTCTGCCGCCCTCAAGCTCTGCCTCACTGCATCTCTCAAGCTCTGCCGCATGCTCTCACTGCCGAGGTTTGTTTTTTTTTTTTTTTTTTTTTTGGTGGAGCATTTGGTTCACATGATGATATTGATTTCGATTGTCTTCATAACAAATGAGGCTTGGGTTTTAAACTTAGTTGTTTGTTTGAAACTTTGTTTGTTGAAACTTTAAACTTAGTTGTTGGTTGTAATGAACTTATTTGTTATTTTCATTTGGATGTAAATGTATAACTAATGAACTTATTTATTTGGTTTTGTTGAAAGTTTATTAGAATTTCAGGATGATTATTTGTAATGTTATTACTTATTGATTTGAGCCCTCTGAGAATTGAGATGCTTAGGTTTTTTGCTTTAATAAGTAAGGAAATATTTTATTACAGGTGATGTTCTAAAGCAAGTTATGGACCCTCTATTGTGAGTGCTATGTTGTGACCAATCCATTGGCTTTTGTCAATAAATTATTACAGCAAAAAAAAAAAAAAAAAGGNGCGATCCGAACACACCGCTCTTTTTTCCTTAGACCAAGACCACAACAACAACAACAAATAAGCCTTCATTCTTACGCAACACAACACAACCCAACAGAAAAACCATAAACCACCACCAAATTCACAGAGAAAGAGAGGGAGAGACAGAGCTGAAATGGCGTCGTTTGATTCGTTCAGCAACGAGGTTGACGAGCAGAACAACCACGAGTCATCCACCGCCACCGCCACCGCCACCACGCGTCCTTTTGACGACGATGGCTACATCGGCTACGACCCTCGCCTCGCTTCTCAGCGCTACGAAGACTCTTCCGCTTTCGTCTCCTCTGACGACTACGCTGGAGATCCACCGCCACCGCCTATTCTATCTGACGATGTTGCAACGGGTTACGAGGAGAACGACGACGTTTACGGGGCTCCCACAGCTTCCAACCCGGACTACGTCTCGCCATTTGAGTCCGGTGCCAATGGCGGAGACCAAGATGATGATGGTGGTGCGGTCTTCTCTTCTGAAGGCCCTATCTTGCCACCCCCCGAGGCGATGCGTGAGGAAGGCTCTAAGTTGCGCGAATGGAGGCGGTCAGTTCTTTAACTTTGTTCTTCTTCTTTTCTTTTCTTTTTGTTAATCTTTATAATGATTGTGTTGTATTGGTTGGTTGTGATCTTTGATTTATGATTGCATAACTGGGTTTCTAGACAGTTGGATTTGTTGTGGATGAGCTTAGGATCTTTGAGTTATCAAAAATCATAAATGGGTTTTCAATTAGTAAATTGGAATGAAAGTTGGGTTAGTTGATGATGTGGGTAATGGGAAATTTTGAAGAGTATTGCAGATTTGAGCTGGTTGACTTTTTTTTTTGTTATCAATGAATTTTATTTAGGTTAAGCTGGTTAACCTAAAAATGGTTGCATTTGCAATGTGTAAGATTAAATTCTACATTAATTTTCATTGTCCATTCTATCCTCCAAATTAGTGTCCAAAGTTAATTGATTAGTGGGTTTCATCAATCCCAAACTATAGCAATGTGCACTCTAAGCTACAAAAAATTTGGTTGGTCACTTGGTCTTGCTGCGTTCTCTGCCCTCTGCTCTCTGTGTTCTCTGCTTAGGTAATGATTTTTTTTTTTTTTTCTCTCGGCTTCATCAAGTAATAAGCTAATAATTAATATTCTTTTTTTATTTATTTAATGATTATGATGATTACTTGATTTTGATTTTGTTTTTGATCATTTTCTCTGTTCTGTTTTTTTTTTTTTTTTTTTTTTCATTTCTCTCAGCTTCATCTCAGATTCTCAATTCATGTTGTCGGCTTCAACTCAGGTTCTCCTTCCGTGACTTCACTGGTAAGTGGTAACTTCAATTATTAGTTTACAATAGCATTTTAGTTTATTTGTGTTTTTGTGTATGTTGTGGATTTGATTTACAGAGTATTGTTGTTTGTGAAATATAGTTTACAGAGAATTATACAATTTATACTATTGATTGTGTATATTGTGCTGATGAATTTATTTGTTGATAAAATGGTTGCTGCCAGTCTGAAATTGTTGAGTAAAATGGAGTCCGCCTCTGTACCATCTAATGAACATGCTTCTACAACCAGGTCTAATACTAATTCTTCATCTGTGAGAGCGAAATGTGATCCCGCATGGGATCATGTAACTGAAGTAGTGAAAGACGGAAAAAGTAGTTATAGATGTATACATTGTGGGAAAAGTTATAAAGGAGGGGGCATTAATAGAATGAAAAGACATCTAGCTGGAATTGAAGGAGATGTGGCTGCATGTATGGGTGTACCTTATGATGTTAGGTTTCAAATGGTTGAGAATTTGAAGGAAATTTCAAAATCTAAAGAACAAACAAAAAGGGATCAAGAAGCATCTAATTATTCGCCATTAGAGGACTCACCAGAATTTGAAGATGTCCAAGAAATTACTCCTAGAAGTTTTCCACTTAGAGGTAGGGGGCTAGGTAGGGGAAATAGAAGTGGTCCTAGTAATTTTCCACCAAGATCCAATCTTGGCAAGAGAAAGGTTGGTGACATTGATAATTACTTCGCTCCTAGAACAACACCGGGAGCTCAACCTTCTATTAAAAGTGTGCTTGCTGGCAAAGAAAAGAAGTGGAGGGTTGATATGGCTGTAGCAAGATGGATGTATGATGCTTGCATTCCAATTAATGTTGTGAATTCTAGTTATTATCAACCTATGTTCAATGCTGTAGCTTCTTATGGTCCTGGATATAGAGGCCCAAATTATCATGCCCTTCGAGTGCCTTTGTTGAGAGATGCAAAAAGAGAAGTCCAATTGATTGTTGATTCTCATCGATCATATTGGGCTGAGACTGGTTGTACAATAATGGCTGATGGGTGGACTGATACTAGACATAGAACATTGATTAATTTCCTTGTTTATTGTCCTAAAGGAATTATTTTTATACGTTCTGTTGATGCTTCTGATTTGGTTAAAGATGCTATTAATTTGAGTAACTTGTTTGATGAAATTGTTAGTTGGGTTGGTCCTGCAAATATAGTACATTTGGTCACTGACAATGCTGCAAATTATGTAGCTGCTGGAAGAATTGTGTGTGGAAAATATAGGAACATTAGTTGGTTACCTTGTGCAGCACATTGCCTAAACCTAATTTTTAAGGAGATTGGGAAAATGGATCATATAGCTAAACTTGCAGAGCGTGCATCCAAGATCACAGTGTTCATCTATAACCATGTGGCTTTGCAAGCTTGGTTGAGGACTAGAAAAAATTGGACAGAAATTGTGCGTCCAGGGCCAACTAGGTTTGCTACTACTTTCATTGCCTTAGGGAGTCTTAAGGAACATAAGCATGACTTACAAGCATTGGTGACTAGCAAATTTTATGTTGAATCAAGATATGCAAAAGATAAGAAAGCAAAGGCAGTGGTGAAAATCATTCTTGACAATCAATTTTGGAATGATTGTCATGTAATTGTGCATATTATGTCACCATTGATTCGTTTATTACGCATTGTTGATTTTGATGAAAAACCAGCTATGGGTTATGTATATGATGGCATGTATAGAGTAATTGATGGAATCAAAAAAATTTTCAAGGACAAGAAGAGACTATGGGAGCCTTATGTTAATATTATCAAGGATCGTTGGGATAATCAATTCTATAGAGATATTCATGCTGCTGCTTACTAGTTGAATCCTGCATTCCAATATGACTCATCCACTCTTAATAAGAGGCTAGAGACACAATCTGCTGTGACAGATGTTATTGAATCAAAAGTTTCAGTTGGTCGATTGAAGTTGGTGGAGGAATTAAGGCTATTTCGAGAGCGTGAACAACTGGTGTTTCTTTGCAATTTGATGCAAAAATCAGTAATCAAAAGTTATTAAGTCAAATTATATAAAAAGATGTTATATTATATACTTATATTCTTGTATTTTTTTAAAGGAAACATATTTGTTATTATAGGTTTGTTAGTTTTAGACTTTTAGTATATTAAAAAATTATTAATTATTTATATAATTTAAATAAATAATAATTAAATTATTTATGACGTCATCGGTTCGACCATCGGTCGGACCCCGGTCCGACCATAAAATCGATATTTAGCTCCTTTTCCGGTTCTTTTACCGTACCGGTTTTTAAAACCATGGATATACCTACGTTTGCTGCAACTCCTGGCCCCTCAAAGGTCTCTGCAAACAGGGAAATGGGTATACAAATGAAGGAAGACCATAGCAAAAGGAATGATGCAAATACATATGTATGAGGAAGAGTGAACTTAGCAAGATGAAGAGAAAAAAAAAGGGGGCATATACCCATGAATTCGGTCTCTAGGGCAGCACTCTCCTCTTTGTCAAAGTCAAAAATCCTCTTCTTCAAGACTGGCTCATCTTCAGGATCCTCAAGAATGTCTTAGACCCCTCAGAGTGTTAAGTTTTAAGATATAACCTAATCTTACTTATCACAAACAAGAGCCACATAGCTCACTTGCTTAGTTGTGCATAGAGATGCTCATCTAAGCTACAAGAGATACAAAGTTTAGAAAACTTTGTTTCATTGGCCATCCAAGGTACACAAGTACCAAAGTACACATAACACACACTGTTTTTGTATTTTTCTGATTTTTCAAATTTTTTTTTTTTTGGTAAAAAAACATAAACAAACTGAAAGTAAATACACAAAACATGTTAAACAAAATAATGCAAAAACTAGACTGACTCAGCAGAAAGACAAAACACACAAGGAATGCAAGACACGGAAAAACAAAAAGAAAGAAGAAGGTGATGAAATCACTTGAAGTCCTTTTTCTTCCACACCTTGGAAGAGCCTTTCCTTTGATTAAATCCTTGAACCGACGATGAGGGGGAAGAATTTAACCTGTTCAAGTTTGAAAGGAACATGAGAGCTTTCAGAAGATCTCCAAGAGGAGCAAGAGAGGATTGAAGCTGATTGTGGCTTCCAGATGCTATCATGCCATTGCTCTGTTGAGTGGCTAACCACTTATAGCAATTTGGTCTAGTATGACCGGCAGCTCCACAATGATGACAGAGATGCTGCTTCTTTTGTTTAGGCTTTTGAGAGTTAGCCTTCTTAGCTCTAGGGTTTTTAGCATCTTTCTTGTCTAGCTTAGGGGGTGCTCCTAAGACAGATTTTCCTTGTCTAAGTTCTTACTAGCTAATTCAGTTTTAACATCTATGTTCTCAATTTCAATTATTAGCAGGAGGAACAAAAACAGTATTGCTAGTAGAAGCAGAATTAGAGAAAGAGATACCATACCCCAAACCAGTTCGATCCGAAGCAGGTTTCTGATTGCTAAGCATCTCATCAAGCTTTGCACTTGAGGTCCTCTCCAGTTGAGCTCTGACTTGAAACAGCTCCGCCTCAAGCTTCTTGTCTTCTCAGCCAAAAAGTTGTTCTCAAATCTCAGTGCTCCAATAGTTTGATTCGCCTCATCAAACTTTGTGGACAGCTCTTCATGATCGAGTTCCACATCACTGAGCTTCTTGGTGGCCAGCCTATAAATTTCTCATGCTTTTCAGAGAGCTTGTAAAGCTTCTCATAGGCTGAATGGATATCATCTTGATCATCCATCTTCTCAAATTTGGATTCCACCAGTTCTTCTTCTTCATCCTCTTCTTGAACGATCCCTTCAGTAGGATTGACTGTGGCGGTGAAGGCATTTAAGATTTCCTCATCCTCATTGTCGGAATCATCTTCAGGCTCAGTGTCACTTAGAGTTGCAGCAAGTGCCTTGCTCTTCCCAATGCTCTTGAGATATGTAGGACACTCATTTTTCATGTGTCCAAACCCATGACACCCAAAGCATTTTGGTCCTGCGGGAACAGTATACTGACCGCCCTCCTTAGTATCCTTCTTCCCTTTGTCTTGGCTTTTGAACTGAGAAGAACTGAACTGCCTGCGGTCCTTGTCGAAGCTCCTTCCATTGGCATTCTTCATGAACTTTTTGAACTGCCGAGTGATGTAGGACTTCATCTTGGAATCTTCATCATCAGAAGACTCATCTGTATCACTGCTCTTTGCCTTCAAGGCCATGCTTTTGCCTTTGTTGGACTTGCCAATCCTGGATAACCCTATCTCATAGGTCTGCAAGTTTCCAACCAGCTCAGTCAAAGGAATCTTGTCTATATCCTTTGATTCCTCAATTGCCGTAATCTTGGCATGAAATCTCTCAGGTAGAGATCTGAGCACCTTCCTTACAATCTTGGGTTCAGGGATGGTTTCCCAAGATTAAGGCTGAGTTCACTATGTCCTTGAGCTTGGCATAGAACTCATCAAACGACTCATCCTCCTCCATCTTAATTTCCTCAAAGCTTGTAGTGAGCCTCTGAAGCTTTGAGTCTTTGACAGCCTTTGTGCCTTCATAGGTTGTCTGGAGGATGGTCCAAGCCTCCTTAGCAGTTTCAGTTGAGGATATCTTCTTGAACTCCTCATTGGTGAATGCGCTAAAAAGGGCATTCAGCGCTCTGCTGTTGAAGTTGGCCGCCTTGATCTTAGCATCATCCCACTCGGCCAGTTGTTCTGTTGGCTTAGTCCAGCCAATCTCTACAGCTTGCCACAATTTTTCATCTAAAGACTGCAAGAAAGCTCTCATGCGTACTTTCCAGTATGCATAGTTAGTGCCATCAAATAAAGGAGGTATGATTAAAGATTGTCCTCTATCCATGACAAACAGGGGTCTATGGATCAACACAGCAAAGATTAAACCCTAATCAGAGTGTGCCTGCTCTGATACCACTTGTTAGGTCACAATCTGAATGACCCCTTGTGATTAACCCTAATTAATTAATTAATTAGCCAAGTTATCAATTAATCAATTTAACATGCAAATACGTGGAAGCACAAACAAATCACCAAATACTAATTATGCAGCGAAAAAAATAAATGACACGGTGATTTGTTTACGAATGAGGAAAACCCTAATGGCAAAAACCCCACCGGGTGATTTTCAGGTCACCACTCCCGAAACTTCACTATTATCAAATCAAGCGGTTACAAGAAAGGAATCCCAAGTACCTTACCAACCTACAGTTGAACCCTTACCCCAATACCCAATTGGACTTGATCTGTAGTGATAGTCTCCACCTTTAATGCACGGCTCCCAAGTACGTGACTAACCAATGCGCGGATCCAAGTACGCGACTTCAGAACACCAACTTGAGAAAGAATGGTTGGCTGCAAAGTTCTTCAGTTCATCCACGTGATGAATAGCAGGAAGATGCTTGGTCACAAAACCCTATGGTGCAAATACACAGCAACTTCTTGATGGAAGATGAACTAGGTCAAGAACCTTGTCTGTTGAGCACAATTTACATAAACAGAGATTGCTCAATGATAATACAACTTGTGTCTACCAAAAAGGCTCTTAAAATAATCCTTTTATATGTTTAGGGTTAGAAGAAAAGAAAGCCCAAAAACATATTCACGGATCCCAAGAAAATCAGATTGGAATTCTGACTTTTTAATTCTCGACAGATAGCAGGTGTCGAGGTAGCTATCGAGAGGTGTCGAGCTTTAAAAATTCTGCACTTCAACTTGCTTTCTCTTGGACAGACTTGATAACTTCAACACTTGAGCTTGAAACATTGTTTCTTGAAGTATTAAAAAAACCTAGAACTACCCAATTACAAGCAGAATGCGTTTTGTCAAAGGATTAGCCAATTTACATAACTAAGTGACATATGTTCTTAAACACATTAAAACATATATGTCTTAACGCTTTACCCACTTGAGGCTGGCTTAATTAAATTTTCATAACTCATCTCTATTAAAAATATGGCTAAATATGTAATTTTGCTCTACTTTTATGTCTCTCTCCTCCAAAAATACAAAAGCCATAAAATATAAGATTAAAAAGAATCCAACAGAATACTTACATCATGAGATTTCAACCACAGATAGGCAATTTAAATTTCAGTCAAATCTCAGGAAGGTAAGAGCATTCACATCAAAGATGTGAAAATGCTAAAATCTCATTTTTAGTTCTCATCCCCTCAAAAAGTCACACACATCAAGGTACTATTCTTAAAAATTTTAATATTTTAGCTATAGTAGAATGTCATCTTTAACAGTCTACTGTAGCAACAAATCTCATAAAAATAATAATATTTTATTAGATTCTCTCTCTCTTCTCTTAATAAAATATATTTTTCTCTCTCCCTCTTTACTCTAAGGCTTCTCTCTTTTTCTTTTTCCTTCTCTCCAGTCTCCAACTGTCTCACTTCTTCTCTCTTTTATTTCTTTCTTCTCTCTTTTTCTGGGTCAGTGTTCTTGGTGTTTTTAGGTTGAGATTGGAGGGGTTGCTTGGTTGGTTTTGGCTGGGGTTAAGATTAGGGTGGGTGGGTTTTAGTTAGGGTTTGTAAAAGTTCGGTTGACTATACAGATGGGAAACAGAAGAAGAAGAAAGATACAAAGAAGATAGGCGCAAGCAATTCAAGTTAATTGGGTTAAAGAGTATTTGAAGATATGAGCTTAGGCAGAGAGGCAGAGCAACAGAACAGAGTACTGGAAGACTTATGTTTAAGCTTGAGCTAAACAATTGTGATGTTTCATACGACCTGTAGTTTAGAATTAAATCAATTAGAGGCTTAGATCAATTAGAAGCTATGTATATAAACACGTGTAAAGCAATGATTGGTTGTAGAGGTTAAGCCCGTATAGTGTGGAATCAGTTAGAGTTTAGTTATTTTCATTTTGGGATTAGTTCAGATATATATAACTCTTATACATTCAAATTTTGATGATCAATACAATTACAAAAATTCTCTCTTTAATCCTTTTTCTCTAGTTGTTTTCTCTCTCCCTAGCTCTCTGTTTTTCTTATATGGTATTAGAGCTTTTATGCTTCTATTAATGGCGAATCAAGATCAAGCTTCGCCATCTTCTACTTCTTAATCCATTGCTCATCGTGAGCCTTCTCCAATGGAGGATCTAAGAAGTCCTTTCTTCTTGCAACATGGAGAGTCACCAAGTGAAATTCTTGTCACTTAACTCTTGACAGAAGACGATTACCCTCATTGGGCTAGGGCTATGCGTATGGCATTGGATTTGAAAGGCAGGCTAGGTTTTGTGGATGGTTCTATCACACCTTCTATGGCAATCACTCCTTTGGAAAATATTGCTTGGTCAAAGAACAATTCCATGATTTCTTCATGGATCTTGAATTTCGTTTCTCCTCACATCACTACATGTGTAATTTATAGAAACACTGCAATGGAGGTTTGGAATTCACTCAAAAACTATTTCTTACAAGCCAATGGTCCATGAATTTCACAGCTTCAGAAATTGATTTCAACAATTATGCAAGGAGATGCAACAGTGACTATTTTCTTCACTAATCTTCAAGCTTCTTGGGATCAACTACTTAATCTCAAGCCTTTACCATCTTGTTCTTGTGGTAAATGTGTCTGTAGAGTGAATGAAGAAATCCCATTCTTTCATCATCAAGATTCCTTGATGCAATTCCTCAATGGCTTGAATGAAGTCTATTCACAAGTTAGGACTCACATTCTGATGATGGAGCCAAGTCCCTCAATTGACAAGGCCTTCTCTTTGGTGATACAAGAGGAAAGGCAGAGGGCTTTAGGTTTCAATGGAGGCACTTCAATTGTTTCAACGACTCTTGCAATCAAGACTCAAGGGTTCAATCAAGGTAGGAAAAACAACAAAGGCAAGGGCAAACCTGTATGCAGCCATTGTGGCAAAGTTGGCCATTTCATGGAAAAGTGTTACAAGCTAGTTGGATTTCCACCAGGGTACAAGCAAAAGGGCAAGGTGTCTATGGCCAATCAAGTGACTCTTGATGGTGACTCTGGTCAATCTGAGGCTGCATCACAGTTAGGACCTTTTCCTTTCACAGCTGAACAGTTGTTGTCAATGCTGAACTCTCATGCATCTTCTTCCAACATTGATGCTATTCACTTAGCCAATTCAGCTCTCTCAAGTATCTCTTGTGCCTTTTTCCAAGATTATGTTTGCCTTAATTTGAAGAATTCAGTCTTTGCTGAAAATCCTTCAAACAAAACAACTCACAATGAAGAAACTTGGGTTCTTGATACAGGGGCCACTGACCATATTATTCATTCAATTTCATTGTTTACTAAGATCACTAGTTCCATATCTTCTTTTGTGCATTTGCCTAATGGTGAAAAGGTCCTTACCACACACACAGGCACAGTTTAGGTCACATCATCTTTAATGCTTAAGGATGTAATTTGTGTTCCTGCATTTTCTTTCAATCTGATTTCAGTAAACAAATTAACCAAGTCTTTGTCATGTTGCTTGGTTTTCCTCTCAAATTATTGTTTCATACAAGACCTTACTTGTTGGAAAATGATTGGATTGGGTAAGCTTCATAATAACTTGTACCTGCCGCAAGCTTCATTAAACTACAAGTCTATATCCGAAGCTTCCACTGTCTTAGAGTCAGTTTTGCAATATTTTGCTCATTCTGTCTCACATGTTCCTACTGTCACTAAACCTCACTTGTAGCATCTTAGATTAGACATGTTTCTGATGCAAAACTTCAACATTGTATATCTGATGTACCTTTCTTTCTTTCAAATAAAGAGTGTGTTGTTTGTCCAATTGCAAAGCATAAAAGATTGCCTTTTCCCAACTCTAATCACTTATCTAATCATGCTTTTGATATAATTCACTGTGATGTATGGGGACCTTTTGCTAAAGCCACTCATGATGGTTTTAGATATTTTCTTTCTACAGTAGATGATGCTACAAGGTTCACATGGGTTTACCTTATGAAATCTAAAACAGAAACTAGGCATTTGCTGATTTCATTTTACAAAATGATCCTCACTCAATTTCAAATCAATATCAAAGTGATTAGAACTGATAATGCCCAAGAGTTTTTCCTAAAAGATTTTTATGCTCAACGTGGGATTATTCATCAACATTCTTGTGTTGCTACTCCACAACAAAATGCTATAGTGGAAAGAAAGCATCAACATATCCTAAACATTGAGAGGGCATTGAAGTTTCAGTTTAACACACCACTTTGTTATTGGGAAGATTGTGTTTTGTCAGCTGTTTACTTCATAAATAGGCTACCTAGTGTTGTTTTAGACCATAAAACCCCTTTTGAGAAGCTTTATGGCAAGGTTCCTTCTTATCATCACTTAAGAGTTTTTGGTTGTCTTTGCTTTGCTTCCACACTTGCTCACAATAGGTCTAAGTTCTCCCCTAGATCAATTCCATTTGTTTTTCTTGGTTACCCTTTTGGTGTTAAGGGTTACAAGTTAAATTTGATCACAAAGCAGATTTTCATTTCTAGGGATTTTCTTTTTATGAAACTGTTTTCCCTTTCATTACTTCTGTTCATTCACCTCATACTTCTATTTCTCTTCCTCATATCTGTCCTAATGTAGCTCTTCCACATGATCCCATGTTTTTAGACCCTATTATACCTTCATTACATGTTCCATCTTCTGCTTCTAGTCCTAATCAAGTGTCTGACACTTCCCTTCTTGTCATATCTGATTCTGTCATACCAAAATCCATCCCACCAGGTTCTGTAGACAATGGTTCTTTACCAATTCCTGTCATATCAGATTCTATCATCCCAGAATCAATTACACCAGGTTCTGTACAACATAATTCTTTACCCATTCCTCAAGAGACTCTTATTTCTCTTCCTTCCTTAAGAAGATCATCTAGGCCTACCAAACTCCCTTCCTACTTGCAAGACTACAAGTGCAGCACCATCATGTCTAATGAGCTTTCCCAATCCAGTCTAATTAGTAAATCAGGTACTCCCTTAGTCTCTACCAAATATCCTCTCTCTAATTATCTTAACACTTCACATCTATCTCCTTCCTATGCACATTTTTGTTCCTTTATTACCTCTATTCTTGAACCAAGATTCTATCATGAGGCTGTTAAGGATCCTAAATGACAAGAAGCCATGAATGCTGAAATTGATGCTTTGGTTTCTAATAATACCTGGACGCTTACCCCTTTGCCTTCAAATAAAAAGGCAATTGGCTGTAAATGGGTTTATAGGGTAAAATACAAGGCAAATGGCTCTGTGGAGAGATATAAAGTAAGGTTAGTTACTAAGGGATTCACTCAACAAGAGGGGCTGGATTTTACTGATACTTTCTCACCAGTTGCTCAGTTGACTATTGTCAAGACACTTTTTGCTATATCTACTGTGAAAGGTTGGCACTTGGTTTAATTAGATGTCAATAATGCTTTTTTGAATGGAGATCTTCATGAGGAGATGTACATGCAACTCCCTCAAGGCTTTCACAGCAAATGGGGGAATGTTGTTTGCAAATTGAACAAGTCTTTATATGGGCTTAAACAGGCTTCAAGGCAGTGGAATGCAAAGTTTTGTTCTGTCATTAAGCATCATGGTTTTAAACAGTCCAAAGCTGACTACTCTTTATTTACAAAGAAGTTCAATGATTCCTTCATAGCTTTGGTGGTTTATGTTGATGATATTCTCATTGCTAGCAACAATATTCAAGCGGTTGAGGAGCTTAAGACTTCTTTAGATCCGCATTTCAAACTTAAAGATCTTGGAGGTTTAAAGTATTTTCTTGGACTTGAGATAGCTAGATCAAACAAGGGTATCACTTTGTGCCAACAAAAGTATGCCTTGGAAGTCTTGAAGGATGCTGGAATGTCAGCTTGCAAGCCTAGCAAGGTGCAATGGAGCAGAATTTGAAGTTAAGCAAGTTTCAAGGAAAATTGCTAGCTGATCCTAGAGTGTACAGAAGGTTGGTGGGCAGATTGCTTTATCTAACTATCACTAGGCCAGATATTGCATATCTTGTTCACAAACTAAGTCAATTTATGTCAAAACCCAGGAAACCTCACTTAGATGCTGCATATAAAGTGCTACAATACATTAAAAGTTGTCCTGGTCAAGGTATTTTTCTATCAGCTGGATCAGATTTCCATTTGAAGGCCTACACAGATTCTGATTGGGCCTTTTGTATTGATACCAGGAGGTCAACCACATGTTATTGCATCTTTTTGGGTGATTCTCTGATATCAAGGAAGTCCAAGAAACAGTCCATAGTGTCTAGATCCTCTGCTGAAGCAGAGTATAGGGCAATGACTGTTACTGTGTGTGAAATGACTTGGTTATTAGCTTTATTGAAGGATTTGGAAATCTATCATCCTCAACCTGCCTAACTATTTTGTGATAATCAGGCAGCTATTTACATTGGAGAAAATCCGGTGTTTCACGAAAGAACCAAGCATATAGAAGTAGACTGTCATGTAGTCAGAGATAAGTTGCAAGACAATATAGTTAGATTGTTCTTTACTCCCACACATTCACAATTGGCTGACTTACTTACCAAAGCTCTCAACAATCAACAATTAAAGTAAATATTAGGCAAGATGAATGTTGTGAACATCCATATTTCAGCTTCTCATCTTGAGGGGGAATGTAAAAGTTTGGTTGACTATACAAATGGGAGACAGAAGAAGAAGACAGATACAAAGAAGATAGGTGCAAGCAATTCAAGTTAATTGGGTTAAAGAGTATTTGAAGATGTGAGCTCAGGTAGAGAGGCAAAGTAACAGAACAGAGTATTGGAAGACTTATGTTTAAGCTTGAGCTAAACGACTGTGATGTTTCATACGACCTGTAGTTTAGAATTAAATCAATTAGAGGCTTAGATCAATTAGAAGCTATGTATATGAACACGTGTAAAGCAATGATTGGTTGTAAAGGTTAAGCCCATATAGTGTGGAATTAGTTAGAGTTTAGTTATTTTCATTTTGGGATTAGTTCAAATATATATACCTCTTGTACATTCAGTTTTTGATGATCAATACAATTACAAAAATTCTCTCTTCAATCCTTTTTCTCTAGCTTGTTTTCTCTCTCCCTAGCTCTCTATTTTTCTTATAGGGTTGAGATCGGGCTGGGCTTGAGATTGGGGTGGTTGGTTGAGATCAGGCTGGGGGTGGTTGAGATCAGGCTAGGGTTGAGATCGGGCTATAGGCTGGCTGAGATTGATCTCTGTATTATTTTTATTTTTATTTTTATTTTTTATTTCATTGATGCTTGTGGGTTTGTTTGGTTGCTAAGAAAATCAGGAAAAAAGAATAAAAATTATGAGTTTGATGGATTATGAGTGGTGGTGGTAGTTATGGGTTTTGTGGACATGGTGAATGGTGGGTTGTGAAGGTGGACATCAGATCAGACAGAGAGAGAAAGGGGGGGGGGGAGAGTGACAGGAAGGGGGAGAGAGAAATCAATTAAAAAATGAATAGTTTTTAACTAAGATGTGAAAATAGAATCTTTGTTGTTCGGTGTATTTAAAAGTGAGATGTTAAAACGAATAAAGTGACTTTTTAAAGTGTTAAATGTTATCATTTTTAGTATTCTTAATGTGAATACTCTAAAATATCAAATTTTAAACCACATGTAGATAATTTAAAATTTCAATCAAACCACAGGTTGTCAATTGTAATTTCTCCAAAAATATAAATAATCAAGTTTATTCTTATAAAAATTTTGTAAACATAAAAGATATAAGAATGAAATATAATTATAATAATCAAAATCCACAAAATTTGCGACCAATAAGTGATGTTGTAGTCTAATTAGGCTAAATGTTGCTGAACTTTATTCACAATAAAATATAAATAATCTTTTTTTTTTTTTTCAGCAATTAAACCATCAAACCAATCATCATACAAGCAAATGGAATCTAAGCATTGAGGCAAGGTAGATTCTTGAAGCCAACCCAAAAAAGAAATGGGTTTGACTAGCAGGTACGTACACCACAACCAAACTTGACAACTCAACTCTGTCTTCCTTGTCATTCTCAAAAAAAAAAAACTGTCTTCCTTGTCTCTCTCTTTCATTCCTTTTTTTTTTTTTTTTTTTTTTTTTTTTTTTTTTTTTTTTTTTTTTTTTTTTTTTAAAAAAAAAAAAAAATGTTGAGAACACTAGCGCTGATCACTTTTTAATGACAAAAACACGGTTGTTAGGGCCCTATTTCATAATTTGATATTTTGATCATATGACTTTTTTGGCACCGAGGTTGTTAGCTAGGGAAACATTAAAAAATTAACAAATGCAGCCTTGCGAAATTTCTCGAATAAAAAACAATTCACAACTTTGATCATCGATGTAGGAATTATTATTATTATTAGAGCATGACAGAACAGAGCTTCCCTTGCTGTCTTGAAGTAAACCACACTAGGTTGCAAATCCTTCGAAACAGAATTAAACAGCCAGGCAAGAACAGTACTATTACACTTACACCAAGCAAAATAACAAGGGTGATCAACAGACTCAGGTTTTTGTATAGAACCATCAATAAAACCCAATTTTGTTTTAGCATCCAATGCAATGAGTACAGCTCTACTCCAGATACCATAATTCTCTTCTGTGAGATGTTGAACAACAAGAGAAACACCTGGATTGTCACTATTAGACAAGAAATAGGGACGGGAAGAGTTTTCCCACGGATGAATTGTTGGAATAGTTGGAATAGAGTTGCTTGCTGTGCTATCAGCCATATCTACCAACTCAGACTTTGACTCAACAATCAAGACTAAATATTCTACAATCAAGGTTCACAAACACTAAACCCAAAAATCGATCACTTTCGGTAATCCCAAAAATTTCTTCAAAAATCAGTATTGAACCCCACTGATCAACAAAAACCCTAAGATTTTATCACAGAACAGTGTTCGAAGAAAAACCCAAATTCGATCTCACAATCCCTAGGCTTTGAACCCAATTGCCAGAAATCGCAAATGAAATTCAAGAACGAAATAGGGAAGAGATAAAAAATAGTGCAAGAATCAAGAATTAAAGAGACCTACTTGATTCGAAGGATCTAAGCACTGAAAGTAAAGAAAACAAGTAAAAGATTGAACTAGAGAGTTTCAAAAAAATACCAGATGAAGCTCTCAACTAGTCCGTGCTCTGATACCATAATAGAATTCAAGCACATACACCCTCAACAATGGTGGAACTCATGAAGAACCAGAAAAGGAAAGAAGAGGGAAATATATGTATGTGAAAGATTCAGTGTATTGATAAAAAGGAACTCAGTACTTTATATACAATGAGAATCACCCGGTGAAGCTAACTGACTAATCTAACTAACTAACAAGCTTACCAATACAGAGCTAACATGTGTCTATCATTATCTAACTAATTACATCAAGATTGTACTACTTGTAGCTCTATAATTATCTATACAAAACGACTTGTAGCTGAAGCTCTGTTCTGTACCTGAAGCTCTGTTCTGTCATGCTCTAATAATTATTATTATTATTTTGATGAACATTGATGCAGAAATCCGGACTTGTTTATAAAAGTGAAAAAAGTCTCGTCTCATTGACTTCAAGACAAGAAGACCAAGAAAAAAAAAGTTGGGATTGGACCATGAGAAGCGGCTAGATGCATCAGCATTATAATTTACTTCAAAAGAGGTCATTGAAAATGAAAAGGAAAAAAAAAAAAAAAAATCATACGACTTTGACCAGCCATCAGAACATATTTTTTTTGGTTAAACTTCTTGTACACACTTTATTTTACAAACATGCAAAAAGCAATTTAATTACCTTCTTTTTGGGTAGAAGTAATTGAATTACTTCATAAGTTTGAAAAATCATGACTTCAAAGTCAGTATTTTAATTACGTTTATGTGTGTGTTTAAAACTAAGGGCAAATTGTAAGTTGCAACCCTGAAATGTGAGGTGTTAAATTTTATATCTTGAAATTTGAGGATATTTAAATTTTATTCCCCAAAGTTTGTAAGTGTTCGGATTTTACACTCTGAATTTTAAAATTTGAGGGTGTAAAATTCAAACACTCCTAAACTTTAAGGGAGTAAAATTTAAATTCTGAAATGTCAGTGTAAAATTCAAATACACTAAAACTTTAGAGAATAAAATTTAAATTTTAAAATTTTATAATGTAAAATTCAAACACCCTCAAATTTTAAGGGTATAATTTACAATTTTTTCTAAAATTAACAATGCTTAATAAACACTTCTTTTTTATTGACGATAGACGTCATCACTCATCATTATAAATTACTTCAAAAGAGGTCATTCAAAATATGGAATAAAAAACTCACACGACTTTGACTGTTGATAAAGTAATATGGAGATATTTTAGAGAGGACAAAATTTTTATCCAAATTAGGTGGGAAGAAAGTTTCTTTCCCACTGTGTGTGTGAGAGAGAGAGAGATTTAAATTTCAAATGACCATCTAGGTTTGAGGGAAAATGATTTGGGGCTTTTCGAGTATTATAAATGTGTATTTTTTCTTCTCACATAAATAGTAGGTCTTATTAATTAAATTCATAGTAGGACCTACCATTTATGTGAGAGGAAGAAATATGCATTTATATTACTCCGGAAGTACAAAATAAATTTTCCTAGTTGAGACCCTAAATTCCAAACGATTATTTATGAGTGTCAACAACTTTAGACTAATCAAAATATGAACAAAACTACGTTCTCAAAATAGGAAGAAAATGTTATAGGTTTCTCATTTCACGGATAAATTGTTCTAAAACCCATTTTCAGTTTAATATTTTTTAGAATCGCCCCAATGATGACAGGCAGTTGTTCTAAAACCAATTTTGTATTTCTGTTCAACAATTTTATAATCGCCCGGGTTACAGATAAGTTACTATAGATAAACCATTTATTTTTACTTATTTTTTTCAGAATCATCCCTTTCACGGATAAGCAATTCTAAACCATTTATTTAAAAATAAAAAAAATTAGAGCCACCTATATTATGGAAAAGTTATTTTAAAATCACTCTTTGAATCCCCCTAGTTGAACAGTTCAGAGATTACTTTCTTTATTAATAAGGTAGCATGCAACAGTTCAGAGATTACGAAATGCATGTTGCTTCACAAACTTTCCTTTTCATGAATAAGAAGTTTATTGACATTAGTGTTCGCTTTTGCAAGCTCCATCAATGATAAGCATTATATAACACCAACACTAACCAAGGCAATAACAGCACTTTAAGTTAAACTAAAAGTTAAAATTGTCATTTTGACGGTTGGATACAAAAATGGGGAAAAATGTCCAAACACCCCCTAAACTTTCAACTACTGGCCAAAACACCACTTAAACTATTATATTGGTAAATTTACTCCTTAAATTATACATACTTGTCAAATCAACACACCAGTTACTCTCCATTTAAAACACAAACAGAATACGCATGTGTATCCCCCGTGAACTTTAAAATAACTTATTAACAAGGACTGAATTGAGTGAGAGGAGACAGAAACCTATAGCATAATAGAGAAAGAGAGACACAATCAAACCAAAAGAACCACGGTTGTCGGCTGCCTCACCGTCGACAACTACCATGGTTACTGCCGTTGTTTTTCCAATCACCCACGACTTGCAAGAGAGGGAGACACTATTGAATACATTTATTTTGGTTTCAATGGAAATTTGTTATTTTTCCCCTATTTGCTGGTTTGTTCTCTCTCTCTTTTCTTTTTCTTTTTTTTTTTTTTTTTTTTTTTTTTTTTTTTTTTTTTTTTGATTTCAAACTTGGTGGTTTGATACTGAGTTCTCTTCTTGCTAGTTGTATATTGGGTTTTCATCAAAGATCTCGTGCGCAAGATATGTTTGCCAATATTGTTCTACAAAATAGTGTTCACTACACTGCGTGTCATTTTGATTTTTACTTTATTTTCACAATATTTCCAAAGCAATACAGATGATTGAATTTGTTTTGTAAATGGGAACACGTGCATCTCACATGCTTATTCTGTTAGTATTTTAACGTTAGACTAACTGAAGTACTGATTTGACAAGTATGTATAGTTTAAGGAGTAAATTGGCCAATGTAATAATTCAAGGGGTGTTTTAACCAATAGTAGAAAGTTTAGGGGGTGTATGAGTATTTTTTTTCCTAAAAAAGTGCTTAAACACTTTAAGTACTTAAACCGAACCACCAGATTTCAAGATCAAGCCGCATCAAACTTTTCAATGGATAATAAAAAATAATATTAGAGTTGGCTACATTATATAGTCAAAATGCGGGATAATCACTCAAATTATCATTGAAACAAGTGAAAAAAATAAATTAATTAATTAATTAAAAGGGCACATAAACAGGATAGGGACCCTATGTCCCAGTCCTGGTTGGAACACAAATCCGCACTATGTGCCTCCGACGTGAAATTTTCAATTTTTGTTTTTTCCCTAATGTGCTTGCTTTTCCAATCAACTTGAGTGATAGCTTTGAGTTAAGATAGCTATGGAAACACGGAGTATGATTCAAAACTCCACTACCTTTAGCTCTCTCCTCAATAATTGAGGGGTATCCCAAGTTCCCAACACAAAATGCACTACTAAGCTCCTTACAGCACTCTCTAAGGGTAGCTTTGTGACGAGACATTTGGTTGTTTGCATATCTTTTCCATCGACAGTAGCACTCTCTACAAGAGCCACAGAATTTTGTGATCCAAATCCCTCTTTATTCATTCGAAATAATGACAGACAGACTATCTTTATATTCTAAACAGAATATCCTATTTCAACGCCCTATTTCGGAAACCAGTGCAATTTTAGTCATATGATCTTTTCAATAGTTATGTGACTTGCGTAAATAATTTAATAAATCATGTAATTTAAGACATGTGGATGATATCTTATAAGTTTTTAAGTAAAGGAATGGAAAATACCATTTAAACCATTTCAGGAAAAAGATTTTCCTAAAAATAATGGTCTAACATAATAGGATTCCATCATATAACTTATGGTAATTTTTCATATTTTTCTTAATTATTCCATTTTTTAATTTTGATAAAATTTATATATATATATATATATTTTAATTTTGAATATGAATTTCAATTATTCCATTAATTGTACAGCATATTAGAAAGCTTAATTAGATACAATTCCTTAAGTGTTATATATTAGGTTCTCTAATTAAACTCAAATACATGGTTGATCATCTTATTTTTTTTAAGGACAATTAAATTCAATGTATATAAGTCTTTGAATTTAATTAGACAAGTCTTTGAATTTATTTGAAAAACTTAATATACTACAACTAAAAAATTGTATCTAAGTTTTATTTTATTGAGTACATTTTTTTAATGTATACTCTATTACTAATTAGCCCAGCTTTCGGTTTTGTTTTGTTGGAGTAATAACATGTAAAATAACTTTTGTTTCCTCTTCCGTGTAGGAGCTAGTTTTCTCTTGAGGTCACTCAAGTACTTTCCTCTCTAAAAGCTTTGGATTTTTTCTCTCTCAAACCAGAAATTTCAGAGCTTTTCACGTCTTTGGCTAGCTTCAGGCTAGTCTTTTCGGCCTACTCTGGAGGGCAACGGAGGCTCTTCAAGTCAAAATGGAGCAAGATCTAATAGAAGGAATGACGCACATAAGGTTAACTAAGGAAGAAGAAGTCCATATCTCAGTTTCAGGGGAAGGCAAATCTGAGCTATTGGAGGAATGCTCTCTTAGTCTGATGGGGCGTTTGTTAACAAACAGGAAGCAGAACAAGAGAGCTTTGAAGAATACACTATGCTTGGTGTGGAAAGTGGACCTAGATCTAAGGATTGTAGAGGTTGGAAACGACATCTACCAATTCAAGTTTTCAAATGAGCACCAACTGAAATGGGTGGAATCAAACAACCCATGAAATTTTGAAAATAATCTCCTTTTACTTCGAAGATGGAAAATAGGAATTACTGCAAATAATATCATCTTCACCCATTCACCTTTCTGGATATAGGTATGGGGTCTTCCTTTTGATATGATGTCTGAGAAAACTGGAAAAGATATAGGGAATGGTATTGGAAAGTTTGTGATAGTAGATTCTAGATCATGGTCTTTGGACCAAGCAAAATATATGAGAATTCGGGTTAAGATTCCTCTAAATAAACTGCTAAGGCGGTGTGATGTGGTGGCTAGTCCGAAGGGAGAGGTACATTGGATATTTTTCCAATAAGAAAGGCTACCCATATTCTATTTTCTATGTGGGATATTGGGTCACGATGATCGACACTGTCAATCAGGGGTGAATAATACAAGTGAATCCCAGCAATATGGGGAATGGCTAAGAGCTCAAGGGGGAAATAAAGGAGGCAGCTTGAAGAATGGCCCAACAAAAATTTCTGCAATGCCAAATGATCATCAAGATTCAGAGGAAAGAGGGCAAAACGCAGTGCTAAGGATGGAGACAGGTAGGAGGCAAGAAGGGATGGGGCAAAACCAAGAAGCGGGAATCTTTCCTGGATAGAGAAATGATGATGTAAGTCTAGCTAATGTGACAAATGATGGAGATAGAAACTTCTTGGAGAAGAATTTTCAAATTCAAATTCAAAGCCAAAGAAACAAAGAAGATACAGACAGACAAGAAAGTGTGGGTACCCATGATAGAAAATAAAAGGAAGGCTGGAGGGAATCATGTGTTTTTGAAGATTATGAAAGGTCAGCAAATAGCAACTATGGGGGCCCACAAGTGGCCGAAAGGGCCAAACAGCAAAAGGAGTGCCAAGAGGTGACAAGCCCAAGATAAAAACAAAATAGGCCTAATGAAGGAGCTGAAACAATCAAAGAAAAGGAAAAGGCCCAAGCTAAAAAGGGCAGATTGAAGAAATTGGCCAGAGAACAACAACAAAACAATGTAGTAGAAGAGATGGAAACGATTGGCATCGTGGTGGGAACAAAGCAAAGACTATTGGGAGGGGAGAATAAAAAAGATGGTGCAAGAAAAGATTTTGTGGAGGTGATTCCTTTTCATCTTATTCAACGGCAGTGGCTGCAAGGCAACACTGCCGAGAGCCATGAATTCTCTAAGCTAGAATTGCTGGGGAATTGGGAACCTTCGAACAGTTCAATTGCTGCACAACCTTGTGCGGTAATATAATCCCAATATAGTCTTCTTAATGGAGATGAAAGTAGGTGCTAAAAGAATGGTGAAGGTAAAGGAAAGAATTGGTCTACCAAATGGTCTAATAATCCCAAGTGAAGGTAGAAGTGGGGGAATGACCCTTCTATGGGTCAGGGATTTCTATGTTGAAATCAAAAGCTTTTCAAGATACCACATTGATGCAATTGTAATAGATCCTAAGGCGAGATTCAAATGGAGGATGACTGGTTTTTATGGAAACTTGGAAACAAGTTTGAGAAAGGAATCTTGGAGTCTTCTCTGGTTTCTTAACTCTTAGTATCAGATGCCATGGATGTGCCTGGGAGATTTCAATGAAATTGTGTCGGCAACAGAAAAATCTGGAGGCCCGGATAGAGCCCAATAGCAAATGGAAGGTTTCAGAGAGGCAATTGATTCTTGTGGGTTCCAAGATATAGGGTATGAAGGACCAGAGTTTACTTGGTGCAATCAAAGACCAAATGTAGGAAGAATTCAATTAAGGCTGGATAGAGTTCTTGTTACAGTAGAATGGGCAAAGTATTACCAAAATGCTAAAGTTTTTCATATTGTGTAACCAACCTCTGATCATTGTGCTATCCTATTGACAGACCAGCAACACACACCAACTCAAAGGAAGAGAAGATTCCACTTTGAAGAAGCATGGACTAAATATGAGAAGTGTAAGGAAGTTAACCAAGAAGCGAAGATAAATTTCTCGAGTATACAATCAACAGTTGGGTTGGTTGAAGGTCTAAAAGAGTGTGTAGTTGGGTTATCCAAATGGAGCCAAACTAATATTGGTTACTACCCTAGGAAATCCAAGAAAAAAGGAAATCTCTCCAAGCTCTAGTTCAAGAGGACAGAGATGGCAACAAAGGAGCATAAATAAATGAACTACAGAAAGAAATTAATGAGCTTTTGGAAGAGGAAGAGATCAGATGGCACCAAAGATCAAGAGTTTAATGGTGCCAAAAGGGCGATAGAAACACCCAATACTTCCACCACAAAGTGTCGCAAAGAAGAAAGAAAAATGTGATTAGAGGTTTATGGGACAAGGATGGGAAATGGTGTGAAGATGTGGAAGGCATAGCAAGCATAGCAACAAAGTATTTTAAAGAATTGTTCTCAACCACTTGCCTATCTAGAATTGAGGAAGTGGCCAATTTAATTCCAAGAAGTGTTACCCCAGAGATGAATTAGCAGCTCACAAAGGAATTCCAAAGGGAAGAGGTTGTTTAAGTTGTCCACTCTATGCACCCAACAAAAACCTCAAGCCCTGACGAGGGTTTTACAGGTTTAATATTGGAAGCAACTAGAAATAACATACTCTCTGGAATCTCAATTTGTAGAAATTGCCCTACTATTTCACGTCTCCTTTTTGCCAATGACAACATCCTATATTGCAAAGTAAGCGGGCAAGAAAGCGGGGAAGTACTAAGAATCTTTCAAAAGTATGAAGAAGCTTCAGGATAGAAGATTAACACGGATAAATCATCAGTGTTCTTTAGCCGAAATACAAAGGAGGAGAAAAGAGAAGAGGTGAAGGATATTCTTGGTTCAATGCAAGATACCCAACCAAAGAAATACTTGGGGCTGCCTTCCATGATTGGCAAATCCAAGAAACAAGTTTTTAACAAAATTAAAACGAAGGTTGGGAAGAAGCTTATGGGGTGGAAGAAGAAACTATTATCTATTGGAGGTAGGGAAATACTTATAAAAGCGGTGGCTCAGGCAATGCCAACATATACAATAGGGTGCTTTTTGCTTCCAAAGAGTCTTTGTGATGACATGGAAGGAATGATGAGAAATTTTTGGTGGGGACAAAAGCATCAAGAATCCAAGATTGCTTGGGTTAGCTAGTCAAAAATGTGCAGAGCAAAAAGGGAAGGAGGCATGGGTTTTAAAGATCTCCAAGCTTTTAACTTGGCTATGCTTGCAAAGCAGGGGTGGCGGATGCTTGAAGAACCATCATCATTGATGGCTCGCTTGTATAAAGCAAAATATTTTCCAAATTGTGATGTTCTTGGGGCGAGTATTGAAAGCAACCCATCTTATGCTTGGAGAAGTATTCACAAAAGTTTGGAGGTTCTTAAGCAAGGCACTAGGTGGAGAGTGGGGAATGGTAAACTAATACACATTTGGGATGATAAATGGCTGCCAACTCCTACAACTTATAAGGTCATATTTCCTCCAAAAGATTTTGGAAATTTTCCAATGGTATCATCTCTTATAGATGAAGACACAAAAATGTGGAGAAGGGACGGGCTGGTTGAGATCTTCTTATCTTTTGAGGCGAATACCATTCTTAGTATCCCCATAAGCCACCACCTCCCGGAGCACTCCATAATTTGGGTGGGTAATAAAAAAGGAATTTTCTCTATGAAGAGCGCTTATTATGTTGCCAAGAAATTGTTGGATTCAGACATCCAAGGTGAGACTTCAAAGGGAGATGTACATGCCCCTTTATGGAAAAGAATATGGCAATTGAATATTCCAAAAAAAAATTCGTAATTTTGCTTGGCATTTGTGCATGAATGCAATACCCACCATGGTGAATTTAAATAAAAGAGGAATCCAAGTTGATGTCCTATGCCCCATATGCAAGAAGGAAGAAGAAGCTGTAGAGCATATCATTCTAAAGTGTGAGTTACCAAAGGCAGTTTAGTCAAAGTGGAGTGATGGCCCGGGAAATATTTTGGAGAGCAGGGGTGATATTTCTAATCTGGCTCTCACAATAATAAACCAGGGAACCCAACGTGACCTGAAAATCTTTTTTGGTGTAGCCTAGACGATCTGGTACCATAGAAACCAATTAATCTTTGAAGCTAGCAAAACTAAGATAGATCAAGTGTGGGGGATAGCAATTAGAAGGGTGGAAGACTTCAAGATTGCAAATAATTTCTCAATAACAAGGAAAGAGAAGCAGCCTAGAGAATGGAGCCCCCACTAGAAGGTTTTTTCCTCATAAATGTGGATGGAGCAATCCCAGCTGAGGATGGTCACTCTGGAATAGGTATTGTCATTTGGGATTGGGAAAGTCGAATTGTTGCAGTTGTTAGCATGCCTCTATCCGTGAAATTTGCAGTAGAGGAAACAGAAGCATTGGCCATGGAAAAGGGTGCTATCCTAGCTATGGAATTAGGCTTGGAGAATGTCATTTTGGAAGGAGATTCTTTGCAAACTATCCAGGTGGTAAAAGACAAAGATTGAAAAGGTTTGGTTGGCCACATCATTTTTGGTATCATTCTTGAAATGTCCAAATTCAGGACTGTAGAGGCTAGACACATAAGTAGGAATAGCAACAAGATAGCCCATGAACTTGCTCAACAGGCCAAGAGAGGTGGAGAGTTGAAGAACTAGACTAGTACAACACCAGATATTGTAGCTAATCTTCTTGGTATAGATAGGTTCAGCTAAAAGAATTTGCTTGTGGGCTGGTCTGTTTGTGGTTTGTCTTGTTACTTTTTCTTTGCTATTTGGTTCTGTTGGTTCTGAGCTTTGTATTGGTTGTTCTGCCTTCCTCTTGAATGAAATGGATGTTCAGTTTCAAAAAAAAAAAAAAAATTAGCCTAGCTTTCATTTCTAGAATACTATAGTACGATGATGTGATGTATCATTTAAATAAATTAATATTGTATTAATTAATAGGGTCTTCTTTTATCTGAGAGCCTTAGCCCATCTCCTAAGTTGCCCATATGATTGAGTTGGCCCTAAGGAATATGATAATCCTAAAATCACTATAAAACAGTACTATAAATATTGAAGAATATAAGCATACTATTAATAAACTGTAGCTCATGTCTCATATGCTACAAAATCCTGCACGGTGGTGGAGCCATGAATTTTGGTCGGGGGCAAGATTAAAAGTAAAATCCTGCACGGTTGTCCATGAGCTTGATTTTGTTGTTTTCATTACATTGCTTTATACTTTATATTGTATTTTATAGTGTATTGTTGATGTTTCACTAAGCATATTGAATTCAAGGAATAATATTTTCTTCATACATACCTCACTTTGCAGGATCAATTTGATATACAAGGAGAATTTGTACTTGTCAGCAAATCTCTAAATACAAAGTGTGGTAGATTATTGAGCAGCCACTACAACAGGTTGTTTACAAAATATAAAAAACTTGTAAAGGATGAAGGAAGCACGTATGCAAGAAACCACCCACCAAAAAATGTTACACGAGAAAAATGGATTGAACTAATTGATGGAAAGTGGAGTGATGAAGATTGGCTGGTAATTAATACTTTGAAAATTTTAATTACAAGTGAAGTATGTTCTCACCTTTCACCTAGATAATACCTACCTATATATGCATTGGATTAATGTTTTATGTAAATCTTATTATGGTGTCATGTCTACTAGATTATTTATTCTATCAAATTTGTTGGATTAATACTTATTTGGAAGGTGGAGTAGATTTATATTGTAATATATATATATATATATATAAAACTTAAGTCAAAACTCTAATATTTTCTTGGTCTTTATTCTTTATAGAAAGTCTCAGCAAGAAATGCTAGAAACAGAAATAAAGAGGGAACGGTTGATAAGCACATTCATAGATGTGGAAACAAGTCGCTTGCAGTTAGGGTGGATGAGGCGGTGTGTTATTTCAATTTTTCAAAAGCCTAGTATATTACTTGTTGTAATTAATTAACTTGTCTTCTAACATTGAAAAGCATATAATTAGAGACGGAAAAATGGAGGTCATATTCCTAAGCTGGCACAAGTCTACTATGATACCCATTTCAATTCAAAGGCAAAACAGTGGATACACCCTGATTGCGAACATACATATGTATGTATATCAGTACATGCCTTGAGTTTGCAAAACTAGAATATATATATTTTTATTCTTTATATGTTTGCAAAACTAGAACATATATATTTTTGATGGTTTTTATTATTTGAAATGACAGCAAGAGATGTTGAGAGTACAAGATGAGCATTGTAGCACTCCTGAAGCACAGCCTTTGACTGAAGAGGAGATATCTATGATAGTTCTTAAGCCGAGATCTGGCTATGTAAAGGGACTTGGCATGAGGCCTTCCTCGTCTCTTAGGACTTTTGCCTCATCTTCCTCAACTCAGTATACTCAACAACTCGAGGGTCGAGTAGAAGAGCTCCAAGATGCAAACTACAAGTTGGAGGGTCGAGTAGAAGAGCTTCAAGATGCAAACTTCAGGCTGGAGGAGAAGATGGATTGCATCATACAATATTTGAGGAGCAAGGGTGATAGTGACATTTGTGGCAGTGGGGGAGCTCATCTACTAACTAGAACACACCTTGGTTAGTGTTTTATTTTCCTCCCTAAAAGCATTAGTATTGGGGCTTGTATATGGTATATGCTGCTATATTTTAGCATAAAAACACAAAAACAAGCCTTACCCAGTCTCTCAATTGTAAACATTTTTACAATTGTGCTATAGTAACCTCTTATATGTATGAGGGTACTATAGCACAATTGTGCTACAATTGTGTTTTTTGTTTAATGGTGGTGGTGAGTTTTTTGTTTGTGATTGTAGTTGGAGTTTTTGTCTAATGTTGGTGGTGGGTTTTGTGTTAATGATGGTGGCTGGATTTTTGTTTATTGTGTGGTTGGGTTTTTGTGTTTATGGTGGTGGTTGGGTTTTTGTTTATGGTAATGACTGTGATTTTGTGTTAATGGTGGTGACTATGTTTTTTGTTTAGTGGTGGTTGTGGGTTTTTGTTTAATGTTGGTGGTGAGTTTTTTGTTTATTGTGATGGTTGAGTTTTTTGTTTATGCAGTAGCTGAGTTTTTGTGTTAATGGTGGTGGCTGTGTTTTTGTTTAATGGTGGTGGTGGGTTTTTTTTTTAATGGTGGTGGCTGTAATTTTTGTTAAATGGTGGTTGTTGGGTTTTGTTTATGGTGGTGGCTGAGTTTTTTGTTTATTGTGATGGTTAGGTTTTCTGTTTATGGTAGTGGCTGCGTTTTTGTGTTATTGGTGGTGACTATGTTTTTGTTTAATGGTGGTAGTGGGTTTTTTGTTTATGGTAGTGGCTAGTTGTTGTTGTTTTGTTGTTTTTTTTTTTAATAGTGTTGGCTGGATTTTTTTATTTGTTGTGGTGGGTGGGTTTGTGTTATGATGGTATCTGAGTTTTTGTTTTGGATTTCACTTTATTTGTTTTTTTTTTAAATTGGGATTTTTCCTGCATTCTTTATGATTTCTCCATGGTTTGTAATGTAGGTTTGGTTTTTATTTGATGAGAATGTTGTGGGTCTTCTTTCTTTGACAGTTTGGCTTCATATGATGTTGCATTATGATTATTTTGTCTAGTTTGTTAATAAGTATTCTGTGGACATTTTCTGCATTGTCTTACTAATAATAATCCTTTTTTTTTTTGGTAGTACATCTTATCAGGAATATAGGTTTGCAGTCTAGTTTGTTATTAATATATTTTCGTTTATACTTGTGCAGATATGGGATTGGTGGCAGAAAGATAGCTTTTGTGGGACTACTTGAACTCAAATAATTTTTCTATAAACTTTGGAAGCTAAGACATCATTTGTATATAAATGGTTGTAACTTTGTGAACATCTTTATTACATTTTTAGATTTTATGGCTTATTTTATTTTATTTTATGGATTTGGTTAGAAATGAATGATTTTTTTTTTTAATTTTTAATTTTTAATTTTTTTATGGATTTGGTTAGAAATGAACATGTTAGTATAATGGCAAGTAAATGTAAAGAATATTTAGAATAAAAAAAAATTTGGTGACGATAATTTATGTCGCCATATCTGACTATAAGCAGAAATTGGTGATGAAATATTTTGTCACCTGATCTATTGAAATTATAAAATTAAAAAAAAAAAAAATTGGTGACGCAAAACTTCGTCACCTAATCTATTGAAATTGGAAAAAAAAATACATTTGGTGAGGAAATATTCTGTCACTAAAAATAAGGTTTAGTGACGAAAATATTAGGTGACGAAAAACTTTCGTCAGCTACCATTTTTTATTGGTGACAAAAAAATTTCGTCACCTATCATTTTTTTATTGGTGACGAAACATTTTCGTCACCAATACATTCTGTGACGGAGCTTAGGTGACAAATGCTGTTTCGTCACCATATGTATTCGGTGACGAAATAAGGACATATTGTGACGAAATGTTTCATCACCATAGTCCACTTTTGTTGTAGTGTTCACACCTAACTTAATTTACTCAATTGCCCTCGACGATTTTTCATACTTTAAAACCTCTACATGATTTGTTCACACTCAATAGTCTTANATAGTACGATGATGTGATGTATCATTTGTGAGATCAAGCTAGATGTGTGAAGTATCGTTAATGAGACCAAGCCACTGTCTCTTCTAAACAGTAAGTTTATGCACATAGAACAGTGTATCGAATTTTTCATACATAACTTTTTTTTTTTATGGGAACACAAACCGGATTAACATTGTCAAAAGAAAAGGGAGTACAACAGGGCAAAAGGAAAAGAAGCTTAACACAGTACAAGCCTAAATATAATCTACCTGGATAACGTGTTGCACCATAGGAGGACAAGCCCCCTTCCAAACTTGAGAAACTTCATTTTGCCTTGCATACTATGCACACTCATGGGCTACTTTGTTGTATTAATTATATCTTTCTTATTTCATTTTGTTGAATATATCTTTCTTATTTCATTTTGTTGTAGGATTTTTTTTTTTTTTTTTATCATTATTAGGCGGGTCTCATTCCCACATGATTTACTATTTCCTAATGGCAGTACGATGAAGTTGTGTGATTCCTATTTCATTTTGCTATAGAATCTTTTTGGCCAAAAAGCAAAACTGGCCCTCTAAGTTTCATCTTTTGTCATTTCAGTCCTCTAAGTTTGAGTTTTGTCATTTCAGCCCTCTAAGTTTCAAGTATAGTCAATTTAGTCCTCTGTTAGTTTTTTGTTAAATGTTGCTATTAACTTACCAAAACGACGCTGTTTTGGATTTTTTTATTATTATATAATTTCAAAACACTGAAAAACATTATTTAAATTATAATAATAATAATAAATAAATAAATAAATAAAAAACTAACTAAAAGGCTTAGGGAACGACGTCGTTCCCCTAGCCCACTGAATATAAAAAAGGCGTAAATGCACTTTTAGTCCCTACATTTTGACGTTTTTCCATTTTAGTCCCTACATTTTATTTTTTTCACTTTTAGTTCCTAAAACCAATTAACGCGTTCCATTTTAGCCCTTTCCGTCAATCAACTGACGGAAATAGCTGAGGTGGTAGCCGAAGCAATTAAAATATTATAAAAATGCCACAGCACCCATGACACATCAGCATATAAATTTAAAAAATTAATTTATTAATTTTAACAAAATTTAAAAACATAAAAACAAAATTTAAAACATAAAAATAAGTCAGAAAATTAAACCAAGAACACAAATTCAAAATTAAACCCATTGAATCAAATTAAACCCAAGAACATCTATCATCAACCCACAACCCAGAAAATCAATTACCTCTTCTCTCACTCTTCTTTCTTGTTTATTCTTTCTTGGACTCTCTCTCTCGATTTTTTGGCAGTGGATTGGAGGGGCTGTGGATCAGTTGTGGGTCTTGTGATTTGGGTGTAGTGGGTTAAGATTTTGACCGATCGTGGGTTTGCTCGCCGTGGGTCAGTCGTGGGTTTGCTCGCCGTGGATCAGTGGTGCTTGTCATTTGCTCGCCATGGGTCAGTCATGGGTTTGCTTGCCGTGGGTCTGTTGTGGGTTTGCTCGCTGGGTTTGCTCGTCGTGGGTTAGTTGTGGGTTTGCTCGACGTGGATCAGTGGTGCTCGTAGTTTGCTCGCCGTGGGTCTGTCGCGGGTTTGCTCGCCGTGGGTCTGTCGTGGGTTTACTTGCCGTGGGTCTGTCGTGGGTTTGCTCGCCGTGGGTATGGGTTTTGTTTGCTGTGGGTTTGCTCGCCATCGCCATTAGCCCCAACTCCACTTGCCTTGCTTGTGGATCCATCGACCACTCAGTCAAGCTCTACAAGTTTCCCAGTATTCTAATCTCTATTTCTCCATTTCTTGTGTTGAGTATCAAGTTCATGGAATTTTGATGCTGGGATAATTTTTTTTTTTTTTTTTTTTTTTTTTGGAAAATTGGGTTTGATTTGTGTTTCAGCTTGGTGGGTTTTCTTTCTGGGTGTCATTTATCGATTCAGTTGTTAGATTCGCAGTGTAATTATTTTGTGCTCTATTGGGATTCTCTAAAGAATCAAGCATGATGTGCGAAATGTTTAATTTTTGTTGGAATGCTGGTCTGCTCGTATAGATTTGTGTTGTAGGCTAATGATGGATGTTCTTGGGTTTAATTTGATTCAATGTTCTTGGGTTTAATTTGATTCAATGGGTTTAATTTTGAATTTGTGTTCTTGGTTTGATTTTCTGACTTATTTTTATGTTTTAAATTTTGTTTTTATGTTTTTAAATTTTGTTAAAATTAATAAATTAAATTTTTAAATTTATATGCTGATGTGTCATGGGTGATGTGGCATTTTTATAATATTTTAATTGCTTCGGCTGCTACCTCAGCTATTTCCTTCAGTTGACTGACGGAAAGGACTAAAATGGAACGCATTAATTGGTTTTAGGGACTAAAAGTGGAAAAAATAAAATGTAGGGACTAAAATGGAAAAAAGTTAAAATGTATGGACTAAAAGTGCATTTACGCCTATAAAAAATCATCTCCACCCCCACCGTTCCCTAGCAGCCCTTGACATGAGAAATTTGAGGGACAGAGGGGGAACAAGAGAAAGAGAGACTGAGAGGGAGAAGAGAGCACTAATGTGCAGGCCAACCAAGCCATAGGAATAGACAAGAAAATGCAGCCTCCAAAGAATAAAACTCAGTTTTGCATATGTTATTTCGTGTCTGTTATCTTCCTTTGTAATTTTCTTGCTGCTCTGCTAAGTCAACATTCCACTGACTCCCTTTTCTTCTGTATTGCTTCTGTTCCTTCTTTTAGTTAGGATTATTATCAAGGTATCAATTGAAGATGCTAGCTGTCTCTGTAAGCACTATGCTGGAAATTAATTTTCTAGGGAAAGGATATTGCTGCTATATTTTAGGGCCTAAAAATAGATCAAAATTGAAATTTGTGAAAACTGTGCATTGATTTCAACCATAAGTATGGACATTTCACTGATGGGGTGGGTTGATTTTTTATATTTTCAGTGGGCTAGGGGAACGACGGCGTTTGCCTGAGCACTTTAGTAGGTTTTTTTTATTTTTTTTATTTTTTTTTTATATAAATTTAAAATAACATTTTTCAGTTTTTTTTTTTTTTTTTTTTTTTTTTTTTTTTTTTTTTTTTTTTTTTTTTTTTTTTTTTTTTTTTTTGTGTGCGTTTACACTACTTTTCTTATTTTTATTCTTTCTTTTGCATTTCATTTTGCGTTCATACTCCTTTTCCTCTCTCCATGTCTCTGTATAGCGTTCACACTACTTTTTCTCTCTCTGTGTCTTTGTGCAGTGATTTGATGGTAGTTGTGGTTGTGTTTTGGTGATTGAATGAAATATTATTTTATTGTGTTAAAAGCTAAAATAAAACCACTGCTATTAGATGTGAAAAGGTAAAATAGATAAAGTGTCTTTTTGTGCTGCTAAAAAGTTAAAAATTTGGCTCCACTGCTATGGATGCTCTAATGAAGGAAATTGAATTTTGCTATTGTCAAAGTAGGTAAAAATGAAAATGATTTGTCATGACCGCGAGCAACAATAATAATGCTAGTATTGCACGCAAATATATATATTGTACAACAACTGTTTTATATAGTAGATTGTAATTGACTATATGTTACTATCACATAAACCTATTATTTTTTTCTCTATTATTTGATGTCTTTTACACAAGATAATTGTGCCAAAAATACCCACATAAAAATATTCTAATTTCATATAAAGCTTAGATTTGATGAAGGATGAGATGTCTTAGGCTCTTACATCAAGTGTGCCGTCAATCCTTCTTTACTTGAATATATTGATAAGTTCTCCTTTAAAAATATCTATAGTTATACGCTGACTTAATTAACTTATATGTAGCTAGGATTTCAACCTAATTTTTTATAAACTCTCTTAATAATATTAATTATAAAATTACCCCCTCCCCCCCCACCTCCCAGATTCACATCCAGTGTAATAGCTAGGGTATTGCACGGTGTGCAATACCTCTAATCTTAGCCATCCATTTAATCTATTGGCTTAAATCATTGACACCTCACCAAATAACAAAAATACTACTTTACCCTTAAAAAATTTCAGCCCGCCCACTGTTTTGGTAAGTCTGAGTAAACCCAGCCAAAAATCAAAAAATTCTCTCTCTCTCTCTCTCCCCTCCGTTTGAGGTTGGTCTCTGCCTCTCCTTCAACCCATTCTCTGCCTCTCCTTCAATCCATTGTGACAGCAGCCCGGTACCAGTCCACACAAGGCCAAGCCTCTCTCTTTGCCATCACTGTTGCTTCGATGAACCAATTCTCTGAACCTCCATAGCTTCGAGAACCCAGTAGAGTTACTCTTCTTCCAAAGCTCCGGCGAAACTTCAAGCTCGTCCGATTCCGACGCCAACAAAGAAGACCCATCTCGCTCTTCAACGAAAGAACTTACTTCCTCTTTCTCGTGTGTAAAGCTGCCCCAAGTCCCAACTCTCATGGAGTGAAGGTATCTATGAAGCAACGAAGCCACTTTCCCCAAAATCCCCTTTGTCCTCCTCTTTCTGGTACCCCTTTTCCCTCTTTCACTTCCTATATATTTGTGTGCATGTTTGTTATGTATAAGATTTTTTTTGTGCGTGAGTTATTGAGTGAGTGAAATTTGCGTTCTTGGGAGTGCTTAAATTAGTGTAAACACATGGAGTAGTTGAGTGCAGATCTTAAAATCTGGGTATGTAAAGGGTAAGTTCTACTTTTTTTTTTCCTTCCTTTGCTATGATCTTTGTTATTGCCTTGCTTCTTTATTGTTGCTGTTGCTGTGGCCTTTGAGTCCTTTGTTATTGTTGCTCAGGGTGTTTGTTGAAATGCTTCATAGAGGGGTCAAGATAGTTGGAGCTGTTGAAACCAAGCTCTGGAAATTCTGATTTTTATTTCCAATCGGTCTTTTGGCTAATCCGTTGGATTTTAAAAAAGGTGCTGAATTTTAATCTGAAATATTGTCCATAAATTGCAGTTGTTATTTTTAAGGAATAATCATACATGCAATAGAGAACTCTCACAAATGGGCCTTTTATGTTTGATTCCTTGTTTAATTTTTATGCGCCTTCAAGATCTTCTTGACTTTCTCTTGTCTCAGGCTTAATGTTCTTTTCTTCTTTACTAAAATCGTATATATATATATATATAAAATGACAGCCAGCTTTGTGTGTGCGTGTGTTTGTTTTTTTAAATAATTATTTTTAAGGTAATTGATGAGTGCAGAAGAACTTATCAGAACTAGAATCAATTGCGCTAGAAGAGACAATGAAACTGCAGGCTCTAAAACATCTTTGTGGTGAAAATTTTGTTCTTAGCTTGATCATATTTTGTGTGTTGTGGACTTGTGGTCCAAAAATGATTGCTGTGTTTTCATTCTGGAACCTTTAAGGAATTTCCATAAAGATTAGATGCCATTCTGGATCAGAAAAGTTCTATTATAAGGAGGAATAAATTGTGTTTTGGGAAGCCATGGTACTGTCTATTGTCATCCTGTAATTGCCATTCATTTTCATTATTAATCCCTTGAATTCCCCCCCTTTGTCTATTGGATTTGACATTTAGGAAATGTTGATACCAAATCTAAGATCCCCCCCCCCCTCCCCCCCCACCACCTTTTTTTTTCTCTTTTCTTGATTTATTTGCCTAAGATCATACATTTCTTACTCCTTTTAGCTTCTTTTACTGAAATAGACCTATGATTCTTAGCTTGATACTAATTTCTCAGTTCAAAATTGTCACAATGAATCAGTTTTTTCTCATCCCTATGTTCCTATTGTGGTTTGAGTTGTGAAATGCACTGATGGTGTTTGTGAAAATATTTGTTAGAAACTTTGAAGTGATGTTAAGATATTTTATTTGTATGTTATGTAGTCTTGAGGGAGATTCGTCATATTGAGAAATGTGCCAAGCTATTCTTCAAAATTGGTTAAATCATTCAGGAGAGATTCATCTTGTGTAATGGAAAAATCAAAACAAATTGAAGTTTTGAATGGACTTGTCTCGGCCATGGCATCATTCAGGAGATTCATCTCTTGCCTTCCATTGTTGCCATTGTATAATTGAATTGCTGTGCAAATTGTATTTTCATGTAGTAACTGATTTTTTGTGTTGATGAATAGATGAAATGTAAACAAATTTGTTTTGCAAATAGCATTTTGTGATGGAGTTCTATTATTAGCTTTTTAGCTCTTATTGCGTTCCAATTTTTTATCTAGTCTAATTAGAGTCATTCTTGCTGAAAAGACCAATAGTTCTTTGTGTTTGAATATGCTTGGAACAAGTACTAAAAATTGGAGGATGACTTAAAAACACAAATTATATAAACTATTCACAGCCTCATTCTGGCTCTTCACCAAAAAGCCAATCTATAAGATAGAATTTCTTGGAAATACTATTAGTGCTCTTTTTTGTCAAATTACAACTTCATGCTCAATATATTCTCTTGAAAACAAGAGTCTTCAAGAATGTTTGGCATATTTTAAAATCAATGGATCCAAGATAGAAGTAAACCACCAAAAAAGAAGAAGAGTTTGATCCAAAAAATGAACTAAATTGTATTAAATTATATTCTTTAATTACAAGGCCATAATAACATGATACAATAGACAATTTTTTTTTTCTACCATCATATTACCTAATTCCCATGTAATAACCAAAAAATAAAAAAAGTCTTGCATGCTTCAAGATCAAATGCTTCAACAATCTTATGTGCCTACTCAATTGTAAATAAAAAATTGTGTCATGACCCTACTCAATTGTAAATAAAAAATCATATGCACTCATTTAGTTCCACACTTGGGGTGTCTCTTTCTTCTTGTTGTACATTCCTCTGCACTGGTTTTTCTGCATTGGGTAGCTGCTGGATTTCTGCATTGGATAGCTGTTGCCTGCAGCGTGTGGGCTGCTGCTTTCTTATTCTGCATTGATTTCCCTCTCGGCACTGGGTTGAGTTGGCTGCAATGGTTTTTGTTTTGTTGTAGTTAGTTCCAGCTGCTTTTACTGTTTTGTTTCCCCTGACTGACCCCCAGGGTCTATACTTCTTTGTATACAAACTATATCAATAATATATCTATCTTTACCTCAAAATAAAAAGATAATGGAAGTGCTACATAGAAGAGTGAAAGTAAATGAAACTAATAAGCGCAACATCCTTCAAAAGGCATGCACGCCAGAAACACATAAGAGATACTAAAGCTTAAACCACAACTCACATACAATATAGCATATGAACTACAAGAATCTCTGATTTATAATCCCCTAAAACCAGATATCAAATATTGATTTACCACAAAGTCTTCCCACATTGATGCATAACTACATTTTTTTTTTTTTTTTGATAAACAATGCATGACTACAATAGCAATTAGTTGTGACTGTAATCAGTTAAACTTCAAGGTTCTAAGTATAATTCGTCGACCATCAACTATTATAAATATAGAAGAATGAATGTTTTTCATTAATAAATAAATTCTGAAAATTTGTGTACCAATATTGTGCTTATCATATATAAGAATTACAACAAACCAATATATGATCTAAAAAAAATTATCAAAATTTTCATCCCTATGAAAATAAATTTTTATCACTAAATTCTGACTGCAAGAAAGCCAGAAGCACTTGTTAAAGCACTTATTAAAGCACTTGTTAAAGCCAGAAGCAAGATGTTGCTCAAGCAATCTCCGTGCATGCTTGTTAAAGGAACCTACTACTTCAGACATTTCCTTGAGAAGAGAAGGAATTCCATCGCATACTGCAAATATCCATAGAAAAATAGGAATTAGGAATCCTTAAGTTGTTTAGTCTCATTTGTTGCTCTTAAGATGTTGAAATCTAAATCAGTATTTATCTACCAAAATTATACAAAGTTGTAGTTCGGTCCTTTCAGTAAAAACATTGAGCCAAGTTTTATTTCAAGTGATTAATAATGAAATGAATGGCGATTACAGNATTAGGTTTGGGTCCGAGGACCATGCAATACCTGGTTCTGTCTACCACTTCAATTTTTCGTTGAGTATTGGATATAATCAGTGTGTGTAGTTTCACCATAGGTTTGGGTCCGAGGACCATGCAATACCTTGGTTCTGTTACAACTTCAACTTTTTCGTGAGTATTGGATATAATCAGTGTGTGTAGTTTTACCATAGGTTTGGGTCCGAGGACCATGCAATACCTTGGCTCTGTCTACCACTTCAATTTTTCGTAAGTATTGATATAATCAGTGTGTAGTTTCACCATAGGTTTGGGTCGAGGACATGCAATACCTTGGTTCTGTCTACCACTTCAATTTTTCGTGAGTATGGATATAATCAGTGTGTGTAATTTCACCATAGGTTTGGGTCCGAGGACCATGCAATACCTTGGTTCTGTCTACCACTTCAATTTTTCGTGAGTATTGGATATAATCAGTGTGTGTAGTTTCACCATAGGTTTGGGTCCGAGGACCATGCAATACCTTGGTTCTGTCTACCACTCAACTTTTCCTGTAAGTATCTAGTTTTACCATAGGTTTGGGTCCGAGGACCATGCAATACCTTGGTTCTGTCTAGTACCCAGATATAATGGTGTGTGTAGTTTTACCATAGGTTTGGTCGAGGACCATGCAATACCTTGGCTCTGTCTACCACTTCAATTTTTCGTAAGTATTGGATATAATCAGTGTGTGTAGTTTCACCATAGGTTTGGGTCGAGGACCATGCAATACCTTGGTTCTGTCTACCACTTCAATTTTCGTGAGTATTGGATATAATCAGTGTGTGTAGTTCACCATAGTTTGGGTCCGAGGACCATGCAATACCTTGGTTCTGTCTACCACTTCAATTTTTCGTGAGTATTGGATATAATCAGTGTGTGTAGTTTCACCATAGGTTTGGTCCGAGGACCATGCAATACCTTGGTTCTGTCTACCACTTCAATTTTCGCGTGTAGGATTTGCCCTCAGATCGCTTTATTGGAGATGATTACTCTTTGCGTCAGATTAGGATCTTTACACGTGGCATTGATCTCACTCTAACTCGAGGCCCATCTTTTCATTTATGAAGCGCCTTTGCCTGTTTCGTATTCCGCGCTTGACGCTCCGGTGCACGAAACGCGCCTTCATTAATGCCCTCGTAAATTGACACGAGTCCAACCGTCCGTGGCCTCCTTGGAAATTGGGGACTTCATTACTGATCCAGCTGATAATACCCTTCTCGAATTCTGCATGAATTAATTCTCACCAAACTCCCATCCCTATATAAAGTAAGTAGATGGTTACCCCACACCCATGAACTCTCAACGCAACCAGAGCAAAACATCTCCTTCCAACTTCACATGCCCTTTTAACAACCCGCCGGAATTGTCGCCGGACTGAAAAGAACCGGTATGGCCGCAGCCCCACTGGGCTTTCGGTGCGGCAGAGTCTAGGCGTAATCCTGATGGTGCCCTTCGAGGTATCCCAGAGGGGTGTTGTTAAAGAACCTCACGTCTTTCCTCGGAGCACACCCCCGACGAGGAAGGCGCACGAATTCACCTCATGGCGGTGCTCGAGTGTTGCCGTCTCCAATGGCCAACACTCGAGCGGATGGAGAGAATCGAGGGAACATCACGGGGGAGGTCCCCGAGCCCCTGCGTCTGCTCCTCTCTTTGTTCCAGCTCTGCCCAGCCGAGGAGGGAGTGGTTGGGGCCTGAGGGCATGATTGTCCTTCACCTCCTCCACCATGTGTCAAGCTCTCCCATTCTCTTGGTGCCAAATAAAAGCACGAGTTGACACTTCCCTCCGGCTAGTTCTCCCTTGGGGCGGCTTCACCTGGGCCTCTGATTGTAGGAATAGCTAGGAATAGCAGGTGGCTATTAGCTTGTAAATTTACTTGTAACACAGGCCTACCTGAGCCTTTGATTGTAATATGTAATTTTCTACGTTTGAATTAATAATATCAAGATCTTTTGTTTCTCTTTCGTTGTTTTTTTTTTTTTTTTTTTGTACAATAAATACTTAAAATTTAGAACTCTTATCTTATTCAATCTGCTGTGAAACAAATACTTATAACTTAGAACCTTATCTTACTCAATCTACTGTAAAACAAATACTTATAACTTGGAACGTTACCTTTTTCAATCTACCGTAAAACAAACACTTAGAACTTAGAACTTAGAACTTATCTTACTCAATCTACTGTAAAACAAATACTTATAACTTGGAACGTTTACCTGGTGCACCGGCCAGCACCCTAATCCTCCCCACAGACGGCGCCAATTGTAAGGACTCAATTTGAATTGAGTGTTGGGTTTTCAGCCCAACAAGCCCAAACAATACATTTATAGAGAGTGGCTGACAGGCTTAGGTGCTGGCCGTTGATCACCATGCCCAAACTTCTTTTTAAAAATGGCTAAGTGTTTTCTTACAAATGAGGGAATGCTCCTTGGCCTGTGGCCGAGGAGGCCTTTCTTTTTCCCCTCCCTCTCTTTGGCTTTACTAGCTCTTCTTTTCTAGTTTTAATCTTCCTATCTTTTGCTTCCATCTGTTGATTGTCTATTCACCTTTTTCTCTGGTCGTCCATCCCATCAGAGGCTTTATCGATACTCAAGTGGCTCACTCTGACCAACGTTATCCTGCCAAGGGGTTACCTCTCCATTAATGCGGCCAGGGGGGTTAGTTGAGTGCATTAAATGCGAGAGTGACAGCTTACTTTGGGGTTAGCTACTCCCTGAAATCACTCTTGTCAGGCCGAGGACAAGGTATCCTCGGCGTGGATTCAAGAGAATAGGCTTCCCCCCTTCTCCTCAGAAATAGCTTGCGCTCCTCGGCATGGGCCTTGGGCCTGCTATATGATGGACTGAGGCTATCAGGCCCACGGACCCCACAATATATATATACGATTTTAGTAAAGAAGAAAAGAACATTAAGCCTGAGACGAGAAAGTCAAGAAGATCTTGAAGGCGCATAAAAATTAAACAAGGAATCAAACATAAAAGGCCCATTTGTGAGAGTTCTCTATTGCATGTATGATTATTCCTTAAGAATAACAACTGCAATTTATGGACAATATTTCAGATTAAAATTCAGCACCTTTTTAAAAATCCAACGGATTAGCCAAAAGACCGATTGGAAATAAAAATCAGAATTTCCAGAGCTTGGTTTCAATAGCTCCAACTATCTTGACCCCTCTAT
Organism: Quercus suber; assembly: GCF_002906115.3. Lineage (NCBI taxonomy): Eukaryota > Viridiplantae > Streptophyta > Magnoliopsida > Fagales > Fagaceae > Quercus > Quercus suber. The sequence continues at coordinate 2,192,974 of NW_027069485.1, read as the reverse complement.
GAAGCATTTCAACAAACACCCTCAGCAACAATAACAGAGGACTCAAAGGCCACAGCAACAGCAACAATAAAGAAGCAAGGCAATAACAAAGATCATAGCAAAGGAAGGAAAAAAAAAAAAGTAGAACTTACCCTTTACATACCCAGATTTTAAGATCTGCACTCAACTACTCCATGTGTTTACACTAATTTAAGCACTCTCAAGAACACAAATTTCACTCACTCAATAACTCACGCACAAAATGACATGAATTTACACAATAAAACAGACTCATACCAAAACCCCCATTTTTCAAACCCAAACAAAATCATACAGCTCTAGTCATCAAAATAATTAAAACTGGAACAAAAACAAAAATAAAAGAGAAAATAAATTTGAGAGGGAAAGAGGGAAACCCGGTAGCCACCAGTGGTGGTGACAACGGTAATAAGCACCGCCAACGGCAGTGGTGGGGGTGCAATGAGAAGAGAGAGAGCTTCGAGAAAACCTTGAAAGAGGAGAAGACTAGACCGGGAAGCATCACCGGTTGTGGTGGTGGTGTGGGATGAGTTGAGGCCCACTGAGATTCGGCCATGGATTTTTAGTCTCCAAGTGAGTTTTTTTCTGAAATTCAAATTTGGGAAAGCTGAATTGCTGAAGTGAAAAGAGAAAAAGAGATAGGAGAGAAATTGAAGCACGTGGATTGCCAGCGTGGAGATTTACATGTCAATTTTCTGAGCATTAGATTTAATCCATGGCTGATATTAAAGCTATTGCACCCCGTGCAATACCCTAGCTATTGCACGGGATGTAAATCCCCCAACCAAGAAATTTACTTAAATATCCCCTCCTTTAAAGTCTTAGCTAATCATTACGTCAGTGAAGTTCTTTAATTCTTATTCACCAGCAGAAAAAAAAAAAAAAAAAAAAAGGTTCTACATCTTTCTCCTTGTCTTATTCAGAGAGAGAATCTCACCGCCTCAGGTACCATCTATACCGAACATACGTTTCTTTCTGTATAAAGAGAAGCAGAGTCAAGACCAATTCATCGTACTTTTGCTCTTCCACTCTGTAAGCAATAACACATCAGTTCTCTACTCTTCACTCAAATGGCAAAGGTACCACCAGAAGAAGAACACCCTATGAAGGCTTTTGGGTGGGCTGCTAGAGACCAATCTGGCCATCTCTCTCCTTTCAACTTCTCTAGAAGGTAACGTTTATGAATATTCGCTTTGTATTACTATCAAGAGGAGTGTATATTTTACACATAAACTTGTACACATAGTCCTCAAAAACGAGAAAGATCTTGACTTTATTTTACTTATTTTTGGAAAGTGTGTGTACCACTAACCTCGATGAGATGAGTTGATGATTGTGTTGAAATGACAAATTAATTAATGCAGGAAAACAGGGGATGAGGATGTGAGGTTTAAGGTGCTGTATTGTGGAATCTGTCACTCCGATCTTCACAGCATCAAGAATGATTGGGGCTTCTCATTCTACCCTCTTGTTCCAGGGTATTTTTTTCATTTTTCCTTCTACTATTTTTGAATTTTATTAGTTCTGTTTGTTCCTTTCGGGGGGAAAAAAATTTCTGGGCTTTTCCTGTACTTACAACTTTAAGTGTATAGATATTGGTAGTGTAACGTATTATTATTATTTAAATAGATATCCAAAATTGATATTTTTTTATGAGATCCAAAATGGATAAGTTGATTGATGAAGTGTGAATTCGTCAATCAGTGAATGCAGACAGGGACGATCTTAGGCCTCTTGCAAAGATGTTTTTTCAAGGATGGTCACCGGTGTGGTGCCTGCCACAATGTCTCCGATGCTAAAGTTGGTGTCAAGAATTACTCAAGAATAAGCAATCAAATAGTATCAATCTCAATATGTTCATACCTTTGCTTTGGGAGAGTGTGAGGGATTTATATATGTTGTTGTAGGCTCTAGCCGTTGGGTAATTATGGTGGTTTAATTTCCCTCTAGGTAACGTTTTCTGGCCTCATCATGTGGCTTTAATTTTGTTCCAATGGTCTGTCCAACTGGTTTTGTAACCGTCCCTGTCATTTACTGATGGTATTGAATGAAATGTTGTCCCCGTCAGTAAAGTGTCTTCTCGTCATTGAAGGCTTTCCTCGTCGGTCAAGCTTACCTCTTCCATGATTTACTTCGTCAGTCCCATCAGTTGCCCCCAGATTTTGTGGTCGTCATGACATGTCGTGTTGACCAAGGAAGGTGAAAGGTTTCTGGGCAGTAGGCGGTTGGGTTTTTGAGCCATATTTAATGAGCTGCGGCGGTTCCTTTTGGGTTGTGGCCCACGTGGCACCTTTTGATTGGGCGAGTTAATGCTTCACATGATGAGTCTTCTTGATTTTCCCGTTGGTTTTTCAGCTTCCCGATCTTTGGTTTTAAACTTCCTCTCTTCTCATCATTTTCTTTTCACTTTTTCGAAAAAGCTCCTCCATTATTGCTCTGGTTCTCATCTTCTCTGCCTTTCTTCCCAGCGATTTTTTCTGCGTAGCGCCACGGTTTTCTTCTCCGAGGTATGTCCTTCTTTTTGGCTTTCTGTTTATCTTGCTTATTTCTGTCGTTGTAAATTTCTGATATTTTATTTCTTCTTTCCTTGCTGTTTCTTCTTTGTTTGTCTTCTTTTTGGCTTTAGGGTACCTTAGGCCTTTTATTTTCTGTGTTTTCTAGCTTTCCATGTTCAGTAGCTCTGAGGTTAAGTCAAATTGCCCTTCGATTTCATTCCTTTTTGCTCGATTAGGGGGGGGGGGGCTTTAGGAACTTTTCCTTACCTTGAAAACTTTGTTTACGAGGGCAATAGTTTGGCCGTCGTGTTGGCAGATTTACTGCCTCTTCTACATCAATTCGTCGAGTGGTTTGAAAAATTAGTGAAGGAGAGGACGATGTCAGAGGTCAGGTCTAGCGAACTCGAGACTGGGTTATCGTCTAGCGGTAACCCAGTAGAGGAAGATACAGCCCATTCTACCCCTCGAGAGGTTAGGGCTTTTTATGCTCTGGAGGAGGAGTGTGGGTTGGACGTGGAAACCTTAGGTAGATTTAGGGACAGATTTCAATTCCCAGACAGGGTTAGGGTTCGTCTACCTGGTGAGAGGGATCGGGCCTATCACTTCTTTCCCGGCGAGGTATGCTTCTATGAATCTACCTTCGTTTGTGGATTGAGGTTCCCGGTCCATCCCTTCTTCATGAAGCTTTTAGACCGTTTTGGTATTGCTCCCAGGCAGCTAATGCCCAACTCGTGGAGGATCTTGGTGAGTTGTACGGGGATTTGGCTGGCAGCCAATGACGGGGACATGCTCAGGGTGGACGAGCTTATCTATCTATATCGTCTGAAGGCGTCCAAGGAACATGGGTATTATGAATTGGTGCCCTGGGAAAGAAGGACTAGGATCGTCAAGGGTTTGCTGTCCTTTTTCAGGTACTGGAAGTCCAGGTTCTTCTTTGTGTCTGGGGACGATTTTGAGACACCCTCGGGTAAGTTGTGGGGTGATCTCCCGAGGTTACGTCGGCGATGGGAAACCTCGACTTTAGGTGCGTCAATATTTCTTCTTCGTTTCTTGAATTCCGTTGTGTTTACTATTATGGCTGCTAAACCCACTTTTTTTTTTTTTTTTTTAGTGAAGAGACGACCAAAGCTTAAGAGCAGGTACAGGGAACGAGTACAGAAGGCCATTGAATACTCACAGACTATCGAGAGCTGGGACGATCTCGTGGATCCCAGAACTCTTGCATTCTACTGCCTCGGGCCTGAGCCATCTGCTTTCGTCTTAAAAAATCTTGAAATAGAAGGAAAAAAGAGTAAGTACCAGATTCGTCAGTGTTGGCCCTTTTTCTTCCTTCATTTCTTGTGTTTCCATTCGGGACTAACTTTTTTCTTTCGGCAGAAATGACGTCTAAGTTCAACAAGGAGATGTATGCGAAGACGAGGGCAAAGAAGGATGAGCCCTTGTCGAATATAGGGAAAAAGACTGTGTGCGTAGTAGGGAGGACTCCTTCTGCCACCCCTCCTGCCTCCGTTACTCCTCTTGTCTCCGACATTGAGACGACGAGGACTACTTCTCCATCTACTTCAGTGGAGGAGCTTCCTACGCCTGTCACTAAAAGGCCACGCTTGTCGGAGAAAGAGAAGGAGAAAGGGGATGCTTCTCGTTCCACGATCTGGGGGGATGAAAGGCTGGCCGTTGAGAGGGCCCATAGCATAGTTACGGCGGACGATTTGAAGGCTTTTTCTGGGGTCCCCTTCAACACAGTGGCTGGTGGCCATGTTCATAAGCTCGTCCAGGTGAAGTGCTTTTACTTCTTTCATGAGCAATCCTCTTTTTTTTTTTTTTTTNTATCAATGTAACTTCTTAAAGGAAAACAACGCTAATAACTAAACAATAATAGTAATTTACTAGGGTTTGTGTGAACTAATTGGTTTTTATATAGGATAAAAAGAACTGGTTATTTTAAAAATTTATTAATTATATAATATATTTATATATATATATATATATTAAATTAGTATTAGTAGGAGGAATCGAGGAAGTGCTGCTCTACAGCTGTTTTTTTTTTTTTTTTAATTATTAAATATAATATATATATATATATATATATAAGTGCCCTACAACTGGTTTTTTTTTTTTTAATTTATTAAATATATAATATATTTTAAATATATATTAAATATGGGTGGGTCGAGCCAGGTTTGGCGGGTTTGTAATTTTATGACCCAAACCCAACCCAACCCGCTATAAAAAAAATTTTGTAACCCAACCCAACCCACCAAGCTCTAAAAACCGACCTAACCCAGCGGGTTAGGTTTGGCAGGTCGGTAGGTTTTTTGCACACCCCTACACATGAGAATTGTGATAGAAATTGTATTCCTGAATAGAGGGTGGAAAAGCCAGTGATATGGGTGGTGGTTTGATCATGGTGGATGCAGCTACCTTGGACACGGTGAGGGAGACAATCACGTCAAATCATAGGGGGAAGGAAAGGCTAAACAGATGGGACAATACGACATTAGTGGGTTTGAAAATGGGGCTAGAGCAGGTAGCACGTGATAAGCAAAAAGGTGATGGAATTGAATTAGTCAGAAAGGAAGTGCATGGGAATGAGAAACTTAAAGTAGAAGTTGGCAAGGAATTTGGGCCGGTTATAAGGGAGTTGGAAGTCTTAAGCCCGATAAAGCCTAAAGAAAAGGAAGATACAAGTGAGGGAAGGAAAGTGCAGCAACCAGGCCTAGACCGAATTGAAAAACCAGTAGTATGGGGAAGATTGAAAAAAATAGCAAGGGAAAAAGGAAAGGCCCAAGATGTTGAGATGTCTGGACAAGCCCAAGAGGTAAATAAAAAAAAGAAAAGGTAATGTTGAAATGCTTTTTAAGTCTGATGGTAGAGCTTAGAAACGTATATGTGAAGGAAAATATGAAGGGGGTGAAAATATATCTGTTGAAATGGCAGTGACTGCAGAGCAGCACCACCGAGATCAATGATTGCCTTAGGATGGAACTGCCAGGGGCTTGGGAACCCCAGACAATTCAAGTGTTGCGTGAGCTCATGCAACGTTGGAAGCCCAAAATTGTCTTCCTTTTGGAGACAAAGCTAAAGAAATATCAGATGGAAAAAGAGAAGGTAAAAACTGGTTTGCTAATGGTTTGATTGTTCCTAGCTCGGAGAGGAGCAAGGGATTAGCTTTGTTATGGAGTAGGGACATCAAAGTGGAAATTCAAGGTTACTTAGGAAATTACATTGATGCATTTGTGATTGACCCGAACTCAGGTTTCAAGTGGCGCATCATGGGATTCTATGGAAACCTTGAAACCCATCGTAGAAAAGAATCTTGGGATATTTGAGAAGCCTGAACCAAAGGTATCAACTCCCTTGGTTATGCTTTAGAGATTTTAACGAAATTGTATCTATGGAGGAGAAATTAGGTGGGGTACGAAGGTCTCAAAGGCAGATGGAAGAATTTCAGGAAGAAATACATCAATGTAGGTTCAAAGACCTTGGATACTGTGGCCCTAATTTTACTAAATACATCCATGAGTTTTAATAAATATTTATGATAAATTTTGGTATTAATTCCCATGGGCTTTAAATAACAACTTGTATAGTTTCTATAATTTTTACTATGGATTACTTTGTAAATGATATTTTCTTTGGGGCTTTTTAAAATATTGTCCCCAATATTATTCTTGAGAATAATATTTACCATGGGTTTTAAATATGGTCACAACCACTATAATGAAATAATATGATGTTCTCATGAGTTTTTCTATAGATTATCATAGTGGACATGTAGGATGAATAATTACCATGAGTTTTGGAAATAAATATTATGAATGTTGTGATGTAAGATAGATAGTGAACATGAGTTTATAATATGAAATAAATAAATGTCATGGATCTAATAATCATAACTTTCCATGGGCTTTTATAAGATGATTGCCATGGGTTTTGAGAATAGATAATTCATAAATTTCATGAGCTTGTAATATTACAGTAATATGTTTAAGAATCTAAAGTATTGTTCATTATTGGACTTTTAAGTGAAATAATTATGATATAGTATTTTGCCAAGCATTAATAACCTTGGGCTTTTGATAGAATAGTGCCAAGTAGTTAGCTTGGGCTTTTTAATAGTGCCAACGTAAGTTGGGCTTTTGATATTGTCAATGAGAATTGGGTTTTGATATTTCCAATGAGAATTGGGCTTTGATGTTGCTAATGAAAATTGGGTTTTAAATATTGCCAGCGAGAACTGCATTTTGATATTGTCAATGAGAATTGGGCTTTGATGTTGCCAATGAAAATTGGGCTTTAAATATTGCCAGCGGGAACTGGGCTTTGATATTACCAATGAAAATTGGGCTTTGATATTGTTAATGTGAATGGGGTTTTGGATAAATAAATTGCCATGAGTTTAAACCATGGACTTTGATTATGTATTTGAATTCCATTGATAAAATTGTTTTGCCATGGATTTGAATCGTGGGCTTTTCAAATATTGTCAAACATATGTATTCTTGAGCTTTAAATAGAATAGAATGTGTTTATTGGGTTCATAGGGCTGGTTTTGGGCTTAGCTAAATAATGATAATGAAATTAGATAAAATATGAGTTTTTTGGGCTTTTTGTGATAGTTTATATCATGACTCAATTTAGATAATGAGATATGAAATATTTGTGATTAGCATAATAATAGAGCAAAAAATATTTGGGAAAACCCAATAGCTTATTAGTGGTATAAATAGGTGGTACTCCAATAAAATTAGGTGTTAAAAAAAAAAAGGTATCCTAACACCTTCTTCAGCCCAAAAGTTTGGATTAAGGTGATTAGTCATGAAATAAGAACTACTCCATTAATAATTATAAAATTCACATAAAGAGCAAGGACTACACAAATAATTAAATTTACGCAACTCTACACAAGAGGGCAAGGACTAAACAAATAATTAAATTTAGGCAACTAGATTATGCATGATTTCAAACTTCAAATTTCAAATTTAAATCTAAATACATTTCTCAAATATGAGTGGTTATAAGGAAAAAAAAAAAAAAACATTATTAAAATTTGGTTATTCTAGTTATACGAATGAAAGTTGGAAGGTAAGAAAATGATTAATACTAATATTAGTGATGGGATGCTTTACACTATAACCTTTGTATATATGATTGTAGCTATTTGAATATTTCCCTCAAAAAAAAAAAACTAATAAAAAGAAACCCAATTTATTACTTAAATTAAAATATCATCCCCCCCCCCCCCCCAAAAAAAAAAAAAGGCAACAAAGGGAGAAAATAAAAGGATGAAATGCAAATCAATGACTTCATTTTGCTGCTTAAAATTACCCTAAATATCTATTGGAGCCTTTCTTTTTCTTTAAAAGAAGTTTTATTGTGTAAACATTGCCATAACAAGAGAGACTCACAACTTACAAACCCTCACTCTTTACTTTTATAGTCCATTTAGTTCGGGAGATTTGAGGGAGAAAGAAAAAAGAGAAGAGAAAATATGAGAGAATCATTTTTTGTGTTGTTTGGTTGGGAGTGAAAATTGGCGGGCCCAGATGTTTTTTCCTTGGACCCACCAATATACAATCTCCCCAAATTTGGGAGAAATGTAGAGAGAAAATGGGAACTCAATGGTAGTGGTACTTAGAGTATTCACAGCAAACAAGCTAAAAAATTTAGCTTGTGGAGCATTTACATCAGTCTCCTTAAATATTTAGCTAAACTACCCCAAAAAATCCACTTTCTCTAGTTTAACTATATATATTTTTTATAGTTATACATCAATCTCAATACTATATCACTATTTTAATCAAATATTATTTTTTTCATATTCACATTTTAAACCCCAAAGTCCACCACCACCCATCTGGATTTTTTTTTTTTGATTTTGATCATTAAGCAAAATTCCAGATGTACTGGTGTTGATGAATAGGCATTTTAGTGCCAGAAGAAGCCATTCCACTCGAAATTATAAATGTTAAATTTTTATAGTAGTTTTTAAGACTCATTTGTGAGTGTTTTTTTTTTTTAGGCTGTTTTTTGTAAAACCAATTCAATTGACCGTGTAAAATGAGCCTTTGACCCGAAAATGGTTTTACATTTTCATGTTTACTGCAAACCATTTTCGGGTTAGACACGCAAAAGAGAGAGAGAGAGAGAGAGAACAGCTCACTCCACAAGCTCACACCAATCCAGACGCGGTAGTCCGATCATCTCACTGATCCACACATGCCAAGCTCAGCCACTCGATCCTCTCCCTCACGGTAGTCCGATCACTGAGCTTCACCCACTCTTCGTTTAGTGGCAAACGCAGACCCATGGAGAGTTTTCCTTCCCTGGTTGATTATTCCTCAGTCCGACTGTTGGAAAAATCTGGTTTTGTATCTCATACAAAACACACGCAGCGGAAGCAACAGAAAAAAAAACGGATCTACTTCAATCATGAAAGACAAACATGTAACCATGAATTCTAGAATCAAAGGTTTTCCTTTAAGAAGTTACATTGATACTATCTTTGGATTTTTTTTAATATATTAATATTTATATTTTTTTTACTCAATTTAATAATAATAATAATAAAAATTTGTCAAACTCATGGGTTCTACCCGACCCAACCCGACCTATGTGGGTTGGGTTGGATTGGGTTGAATTTTTTTTGACCCACCATGGTGGGTTGGGTCAAAAAATCCTCTCAACCTGACCCATGCACACCCCTACTCATGTGATTGAAAAATGAAGTCTTTTCAATAGTCTAACAATGAGTTAGGGGAAAATAGTCAAATCGATTTAGAAAATAGCTCATTGCAAAATCCAAAATGGTGAGGACTAACAAAGTAACCGAAAAATACAAATAAAATTTGTTCTAGCTATAAAAGATATCTTTCATTGTCTAGCCCAACAAATAGTATATAAGAGCGCTAGCAATAGTGGTGCTAAATAGCTATATATCTATTTTTAGCACCACTAAAATTCAAAATGTATAATAATGGAGCCAAAGTAATGCTTTTTGGCTCCAACTACAGTGCACAACTATTTTTGACTGTGCACGGTAGCTGAAAGGTAATTTTTTTTTTTAAAATTTTGCGTTTACACTACTTTTTTTATTTTTATTCTTTCTTTTGCATTTCATTTTGCGTTCATACTCCTTTTCCTCTCTCCGTGTCTCTATATAGCGTTCACACTACTTTTCCTCTCTTTGTGTCTTTGTGTAGTGATTTGATGATAATTGTGGTTGTGTTTTGGTGATTGAATGAAATATTATTTTATTGTAGTGTTTATATTATTTTATTGTGTTAAAAGCTAAAATAAAACCACTGCTGTTAGATGTGAGAAGGTAAAATAGATAAAGTGACTTTTTTTGGTGCTAAAAAGCTAAAAATTTGACTCCACTACTATGGATGCTCTAATGAAGGAAATTGAATTTTGCTATTGTCAAAGTAGGTGAAAATGAAAATGATTTGTCATGACAGCGAGCAACAATAATAATGCTAGTATCATACGCAAATATATATATTGTACAACAACTATTTTATATAGTAGATTGTAATTGACTATACGTTATTATCACATAAACCTATTATTTTTTTCTCTATTATTTACTGTCTTTTACACAAGATAATTGTGCCAAAAATACCCATATAAAAATATTCTAATTTCATATAAAGTTTAGATTTAATTAGGATGAGATGTCTTAGGCTCTTACATCAAATGTGCCGTCAATCCTTCTTTACTTGAATATATTGAGAAGTTCTCATTTAAAAATATTTATAGTTATACGCTAACTTAATTAACTTATATATAACTAGGGTTTCAACCTAATTCTTTATAAACCCTCTTAATAATATTAATTATAAAATCCCCCCTCCCCAAAAATTTACTTCAATACCCCACCTTTACTGGGTATTACATGTACCTTAGCTAATCATTATGTCAGTGAAATTCTTTAATTCTTATCCATCAGCAGGAAAAAAAAAAAAAAAAAAGGTTCTACATCTTTCCCCTTGACTTATTCAGAGAGAGAATCTCACCACCTCAGGTACCATCTATACCTAACATACGTTTCTTTCTGTATAAAGAGAAGCAGAGTCAAGACCAATTCATCGAACTTTTGCTCTTCCACTCTGTAAGCAATAACACATCAGTTCTCTACTCTTCACTCAAATGGCAAAGGTACCACCAGAAGAAGAACACCCTGTGAAGGCTTTTGGGTGGGCTGCTAGAGACCAATCTGGCCATCTCTCTCCTTTCAACTTCTCTAGAAGGTAACGTTCATGAATATTCGCTTTGTATTACTATCAAGAGGAGTGAATATTTTACACACACAAACTTGTACACATAGTCCTCAAAAACGAGAAAGATCTTTACTAACCTTGATGAGATGAGTTGATGATTGTGTTGAAATGACAAATTAATTAATGCAGGGAAACAGGGGATGAGGATGTGAGGTTTAAGGTGCTGTATTGTGGAATATGTCACTCCGATCTTCACAGCATCAAGAATGATTGGGGCTTCTCATTCTACCCTCTTGTTCCAGGGTATTTTTTTAATTTTTCCTTCTACTATTTTTGAATTTTATTAGTTCTGTTTGTTCCTTTCGGGGGAAAAAAAATTTTCTGGGTTTTTCCCGTACTTACAACTTTTAAGTGTATAGATATTGGTATTATTATTATTATTATTATTATTATTATTATTATTATTATTATGGGATTAAGATTTATAGCCCAAGCCAAAAAGATCTAGAGTTTAAGCTCAATAAATTCAAGATAATGAATTTGTAAAAAGTGGGTGAAAGAGTTGGGCTGGATGGGAATTAAACAACGGCTAGCATGAAATTCAAAAATAAATAAACATAAAAACACTCATAAAGCCTGACTGAATAAACATCCGGTGAGATAATTTATGACTTAGAATCTTGTTTTTGAACTCTAACCATCTACAGTTTTTCTCTTTTTTCTCTTCCCTCTTTTTTCTCCTCTTCGGACACGTTCTAGTCTTCGATTAGGGCCTTAGGCCCATTACATATATATGAGCTTTTACCCCTACAATTATTATTATTATTATTTAAATAGATATCCAAAATTGATATTTTTTTTATGAGATCCAAAATGGATAAGTTGATAATGGATTACATTGTAAAATAACGTATTAATATTATATATATAAAGAGAGAAAGAGGTAAATAAATTAAGTAATTCTCCAATATCTTAGGATCATTTCAAACTAAACCTTAAATTTTAAAGAAATATTAAAATCAAAAAGTTTTATTTTATTTTATTTTTTGATAAACAAAAGTATTCAAATCTTTTTGAGGATTTGACTATTTTTTTGAACATTCAGAATCTCATGGTTATACTGTGGTTGCAACAAGTGATGCCTTCTCCTTTTTTATTTCATTTGTTTTTCTCCTTAGATCATGTCACATATTACAAGCATATTAAAATAATTACTCTAAGTGTAACTCTATTATTCTTTTTGTTTTTTTTTAATTTTGTGTTTTAATAATAATTATTTTCATGAACACGTTGTGCTTGCAGTCTAGCTCAATATTTTTGTTGAAATTTTTTTATTTTAATCTTGGGGGCTGCTGAAGCCCCAGGGTCATTTTGAAAGTATTCAGGTGATCTTGGGGGTCCTTCAGCCCATCAAAGGGCTTGAGCTGAGGTAACCGAAATTTTGACGGCACTAGACAATCAAGGACTGCTGTTGTGAATGGCGAATCCGTCGCTCGAACCATCCGATCCACGCTTCGATCTGTTTTTTCTTTGATGGCATTCCTTAGTTCATCCATCTCCCTCCTCATTTCCCGAAGAATGTCTAAATTTTGCTCAGCGGGAGTGTTTAGCCCTCGATGGTCGCTTCTTCTGTTGCTATCCCCTTCGCCTTCCTGATTTCCCTTCGAACGATTTTCCTCCTGCTGAAGTCGTAGCCTCATTTCCTGGTTTTGCCTAGTCATCTCTTAAACTGTGGTTGCAAGGGCCTGAACTTGCTGAGCTAGGGTTGCAGAATCTTGATTGGACTCCATCCTAAAAAGAACAAGAGTAGGAAACCACTATTTCGAGTTTGAACACGAAAAATGTCGATCCCTACAGACGGCGCCAAACTGATGAAGTGTGAATTCGTCAGTCAGTGAATGCAGACAGGGACGATCTTAGGCCTCTTGCAAAGATGTTTTCTCAAGGACAGTCACCGGTGTGGTGCCTGCCACAACGTCTCCGATGCTAAAGTTAGTGTCAAGAATTACTCAAGAATAAGCAATCAAATAGTATCAATCTCAATATGTTCATACCTTTGCTTTGGGAGAGTGTGAGGGATTTATATATGTTGTTGTAGGCTCTAGCCGTTGGGTAATTATGGTGGTTTAATTTACCTCTGGGTAACGTTTTCTGGCCTCATCATGTGGCTTTAATTTTGTTCCAACGGTCTGTCCAACTGGTTTTGTAACCGTCCCTGTCATTTACTGATGGTATTGAATGAAATGTTGTCCCCGTCAGTAAAGTGTCTTCTCGTCATTGAAGGCTTTCCTCGTCGGTCAAGCTTACCTCTTCCATGATTTACTTCGTCAGTCCCATCATTGATAATGGATCACATTGTAAAATAATGTATTAATATTATATATATGAAGAGAGAAAGAGGTAAATAAATTAAGTAATTCCCCAATATCCTAGGATCATTACAAACTAAACCTTAAATTTTAAAGAAATATTAAAATCAAAAAGTTTAGTTTTATTTTATTTTATTTTTAGATAAACAAAAGTATTCAAATCCTTTTGAGGATTTGACTATTTTTTTGAACATTCAGAATCTAATGGTTATACTGTGGTTGCAACAAGTGATGCCTTCTTCTTTTTTATTTCATTTGTTTTTCTCCTTAGATCATGTCACATATTATAAGCATATTAAAATAATTACTCTAAGTGAAACTCTATTATTCTTTTTTTTTTTAATTTTGTGTTTTAATAATAATTTTTTTCATGAACACGTTGTGCTTGCAGTCTAGCTCAATATTTTTATTGAATTTTTTTTTTTTATTTTAATCGAAACTTTTGTGAAATTTATGTTTTGATTTGAAACCACAGTAAACTATAATGAATTTATTATGAATTTTTTTTTATTCTTTAATAAAGGATAGTAATTTGGCACAAGGGCAGTGTAGTAATTACATTTCATTAAAATATATATATATATATATATTTAGAAGGATTGGAAAAAAATAGTCAATTGATCCAATTAGAACTTTCGGTACACAAATCAAATAAAAAAAAAGAACTTTCAGTACACAACTTTATTATAAAATATAAAAAAAAAAATGATATGATGTGATCGAGCCAATTTTTATTTAAAAAATGTATTTTCATTCCTAATACGTATCACGGACTTTGCCTTATAACATTGCATCTTTTTTCATCTAAACTATGTAAGCAACCAATAGCAGAACAACTTGGAGGTCAGGTTAGTCATGAAGGACGAGATTTCTCTCCAAATTAATTTGGAGAGAAACTCTTCAAACTACTCTTATTTTTTTATTAAATTTAAAAATTTAAAATCTCACCGTTCGATTACATGTTCTTTATATTCTTCACATGCATATCAAAATCGAATGTTGTTTACTATCCAAACAATGAACTTATTTTTTATGCATAATTTTTATCATAAAAATAGAGATTTAAACATTTGATTTATGACATATTTATTAATCTTTGACCTTCTTGAAATTTTGTTAGCGTGGATGGAGGATATAATACAAACATGCAATCTAATTGATAAAATATCAAAATTCACATTCAATAAAAATATATTAGCGGATTTTGAAGGATTTCTCTACAAACTTGTTTGAAGAGAAACTTTTCCTAGCTAGGGACCTCCAAGCTTTTAGAAAAATTTTAATTTTTTATACCAATATCTAGATATAGTCATTGCAAGTAATTTTTAAGAAAATTACACTTAATCACCTCATTTTTTTTTCATAGTTATCTTATAAGCAAATCTATAGACAATAGCCAAACAAATTAAGTCATAATCCTCTCAAAATATATGTCAAGTGATTATGATGATGATGATATATATAAAGCAAAAGAAAAAAAAAATGCTAGGTATTAAATTTAGTATAATATGGTTTTTTTTTTTGGTTGTAAACTTTCACAATTCATCTCCAAGTTTTATTCATTGCTTATTATACTAATTAGCTTTCAATTGTTTTGATTACGTCTCTATGATTGAGGATTGATTTTATCAAAACTTTTTTTTTTTGCTAATAAGTTTTCATCAAATTGTTAAAGAAAGTGTTTTATATAATATTCACATGAGTTGTTAATCATTGAGCACATGTATGATTAGCAAAAACAAAAACAAGAAAACAAAAAAAATTCATTTATATAATTTTTTTTATGTATAAAAAATCTCAAAATAACATAAATATAAAAGAATTCTTTACATTATTCCAAATATAAGAGATAATGAAAAAAAAAAAATTCTAAAGGCTTGCATCACATACTTTGATTTTTAGATTAAAAGTTCACTAAATTCCATTCATAATATTCCAAGAGAAATGGATGAAAGTGGTGTGGTTAATGCATCTAAGTTCGAAATCAAAATAATTATGATTAAACAATTTTAAAATGCATCGGCCAATGTGACTAGAAAAGAGATAATGTTGGACGAATATATGTATATTTATTTTTTAATTTATTATAACAATTTTTTTGAGAGTTTTAAATTTATGACATCCACTCTTGATAATAACTCTTTATCGTCAGAGTAAGATACTAATTAGTTTTTGATGTAGGCGGGAATTGAACTGCAGATCTCTTATTCAACCATCATAAACTTTACCAGTCAAGCTAATTGGAACTCACATTACAACAATTTAAATGTTATACAAAGAGATTATTTTTTTTAGAATAAGAATATACATTAATTGTAAACATCTTAACAAAGTGATATATCATAGTTCAATATGATTAGTTTTATAAAGAACATAACTTTGAGAATGGAAACAAGAAAGTTTACATTTTGAAATCTCACAAGTAAAAATTGACATTGAAATTTTTGTGTCGAAGGCACGAAATTGTTGGGGAAGTGACAGAAATAGGGAGCAAGGTGAATGAAGTTAAAGTTGGAGACAAAGTGGGCGTAGGATGCATGGTTGGTGCATGTCACTCCTGCGAGAGCTGCAAAAATGACCTTGAAAATTACTGTCCCAAAATGATACTCACTTACAATTCCATTTACCATGATGGAACATTCAACTATGGAGGCTATTCAGACACAATGGTAGCTAATGAGCGCTACATAGTTCATTTCCCAGAATCCAAAATGATACTCACTTACAATTCCATTTACCATGATGGAACATTCAACTATGGAGGCTATTCAGACACAATGGTAGCTAATGAGCGCTACATAGTTCATTTCCCAGAAAATATGCCACTTGATGCTGGTGCTCCACTACTCTGTGCTGGGATCACAGTGTATAGTCCCCTGAAACACTTTGGTCTAGCCCAACCTGGTAAGCATATTGGGGTTGTGGGATTAGGTGGGCTTGGTCATGTAGCTGTCAAATTTGCTAAGGCTTTTGGGGCAAAAGTGACTGTAATTAGTACCTCACCTAGCAAGAAGGATGAGGCTTTGGAACATCTTGGTGCTGATTCTTTTTTGGTTAGCCGTGATCCAGACCAAATTCAGGTATATTTTTAGATTATGATACTATCCATCTTTTGAACTCATGCTCACAATGGTTGTACTTTGAGATATTGGGTGTTGATGATGAATATATATTAAATTTGTGCAGGCTGCCATGAACACAATGGATGGTATCATTGATACTGTTTCTGCAGTGCACCCCATTTTTCCATTGCTTGGTCTATTGAAGTCCCATGGAACGCTTGTCATGGTGGGTGTACCAGACAAGCCACTAGAGCTACCTGTGTTTCCATTGATTTCGGGTAATTGCTTATTAAGAATTTAAGACCATGATAAATTTTCCATTATTTCCATTTCTTGTGCTTTGCAACTTTTCATCTGAAAAATGTAGAGGCTTTTTCTACCAATTTTACACGAAAAAAAAAAAGAAGGTAAAAATCGAGATAATAACAAATGTGATTTGTATCATTTCGCAAATAAAATAAATAAATAAATGTCGAATTATTCATTTATTCATTTTATATATATATATATATATATATACAAGATAGAAATTCTACTCTATCTTAATCTAAGTGTATAGTATGTGAAGCTCCTTCTTAGAAACTTGAACCTCGGCCCTTACTCTCCACACCTTACAAGTACTTATACTTGTGGAGTGACCATTGTGCTAAGAGTGCGCAGTGGTCTGAATTAATTATAATATCACTAGTATTACTTGTTCTTATTTCTTTACTTTATTGTTTTATAAGTTTTGGCCTTAGAGGAAAGGGTGGAGAGAAGTTTGAATTTCCCCATCCTTAAGATTATACAATAATCCTATCCATTAAGATTACTCTTAATTAGAGTTTTGTTTATATTTTTCATTATTAGTTAAGAGAGTTACTAAGATTTGCAAAAAAAAAAAAAATCAGGAAGGAAGATGGTTGCCGGGAGTGGCATTGGAGGAATGAAAGAAACGCAAGAGATGATCAACTTTGCAGCAAAACATGGCATCACGGCAGACATTGAGGTTGTTTCAATGGATTATGTGAACACCGCAATGGAGCGTCTTGCTAAGAATGATGTTAGATACCGGTTTGTCATTGACATTGGAAACACCTTGGCTGCTACCAAGCCTTGAAGAAATAGCTTTGTGTCTTAATTAATTTTCTTTTATGGTTCCAATGTTCCATGGTTTTTTTGGTTGGATGGGGTGGTATTGAATTTATTATGTTTTGCTGGTGTCTCTACCATAAGCCTGTCCCTCAAACTTTCATATAATGTGTAATAAATAAAATAATATATATGGATGTTTATGTTGAAAGATTTAAATTTAGCTGGGACAAGTGAGGACAACAATACATGTAACAAAGTTTTTTCTTTTGTCTATATAAAGTTAAAATATTATTTTCGACCCTAAAATTTGTATGAAATTCTTTTTTCTCTTAACCTTCTAAATAATTTTTTCAATAGTTTAGCAGTAAAAAATAGATAACCAATTCAATAAAAATGAAATAAAAAGGGAATTTTTTTAAGTTTAAAGATAGATAATGAAATATTTTTAATAGTTTAAGAAAAAGAAAAGTGAAACGTTCAAAGTCTATGTAAAGAAAGAAGAATCTAGAAAGATGAAGAAAGAAATTCTTGTTGTGAATCTTTCATTACATTCAACTGAATAAATTTACAAAGTAATATCAGTATATATATACACAAGTATAGAAAGCTTTTGGCACCTAAAACTAAAACTAACTAACTCATTTCATCCTTTCACACGTGCTATGAACTAACTAACTAACTCCATTTCCTTTAACACGTGCTGACTGCTTTGCTTTACTGCTTGTGGACTTGCTACAAGCCGTTTTACCTTCAGTCTCTTATCGTTTAGTTTCTATAGTAATCTCAACACTCCCCCTCAAGTCACAATCTTGGAGATTTGTGACTTGAATTGAAGTAACTGGCTTGCTTTGCTTTGAACCAAAAATATTATTTAACCCCAACTTCTTTGATAGCCTTGTGAATGGAGAATAACCCAATGCCTTAGTAAATATATCTGCTACCTGAGAGTTTGTTGCAATGTGAAAGGTTTTGATCATGCCTTCCATAATCTTGTCTTTCACTAAGTGACAATCCACTTCAATGTGTTTTGTCATTTCATGAAAAACAAGATTAGCAGCTATGTATAATGCTGCTTGATTGTCACAAAACAACATTTCTGGCTTGGGATGTTCAACCTTCAAATCCTTGAGCAATTGTAACACCCATGTGATCTCACAAGCTACACTTGCCATGGTCCTATATTCAGCTTCAGTCGAGGACCTTGAAACCACTCCCTACTTCTTAGATCTCCAAGATATCAATGAATCACCCAAGTAAACTGCATAACTAGTCAATGATCTTCTTGTGTTTAGACAACCAGCCCAGTCTACATCACAAAAGGACTTGATATGTAGTTCTGAATTACTTGGAAAAAATATACCTTTGCCTGGTGAACCTCTGATGTACTGAAGCACCTTATTAGCTACAAGTTGATGGTGTTCTCTAGGCTGTGACACAAATTGGCTTAACTTATGCACAGCATAGGTGATATCTGGCCTAGTCAATATCAAGTACAACAACCTCCCAATTAATCTTTTGTATTGGCCAGGATTAGCAAATGGTTTATCTTCATACTTGGATAACCTTATATTTTGCTCCATAGGGAACTTTAGTGGTTTGCTACCAATGAAACCTAAATCTTTTAAGATTTCTATGGCGTACTTCCTTTGATTTAAACTAATCCCTTCATTTGTTCTAGCTACTTCAAGTCCCAAAAGGTACCTTAGGGAGCCAATATCTTTAAAACCAAACTTGGCATCAAGTAATTGCTTCAAACTCTCAACACAAGATGGATTGTTTCTAGTGAGCAATATGTCATCAACATCTACTAACAACACTGTAAAGGAAGTACCAGATATATGTGTAAACAAAGAGTAGTCAAATCTTGATTGAACAAACCTCATTTGCAAAATTGTGGTAGAGAACTTCTCAAACCATTGTCTGGATGCCTGCTTGAGGCCATAAGACTTTTATTTGGTGTGCATACAAGATTCTCCCCCTTGCTGTGAAAGTCAGGTGGAAGAGACACATAAACATCTTCAATCAAATCACCATGGAGGAATGCATTATTAACATCCAACTGATGCAAGAACCACCCTTTCATAGCAGCTAAGGAGAGAACAATCCTCACAGAAACTAATTTAGCAACAGGGGAGAAGGTTTCTGAATAGTCCAAGCCATGTTGTTGAGTGAACCCTTTGGCAACCAAGCATGCCTTATAACTCTTAATTGTACCATCAGCATGATACTTAATTTTGTACACCCACTTGCAGTTAACTGCAGACTTGCCTGGAGTAAATGAGTTAAAGTCCAAGTGTTGTTGTGCTCTAAGGCAGCAATCTCTTTGTCCATGGCAGCTCTCCACTTAGGGAATTGGATTGCTTGATTGAAAGAAGCAGGCTCAGAAGGAGTGAAATTGACTTCCATGATAAAAGAATGAAATGCTGAACCAAGATGAGAGGAGTTGAGACTATCTGAAACATCATAAGGTAAGCCAGAAGCAAGCTTGGTACTGACAGACTTGCAAGAGTAATCTGAGAGATAGGCAGGAGGGTAGTTGGAGGTGGAGGATGAGAATTAGAATCAATGGAAACAGGAAGACCATTTTTTGGAAAATCTAAAGGAACCTCAACAAATTCAATGGAAGGACTAGCAATTGTTGAAGAAGAATCAACAGAAGTAGTAGGTAAAGTAATGGAAAATGAAGAAAGAGTGGATGAAGAAATAGGAATGTGATCAGAATGACAATCATTATTGTTAGAAACACAATGAGGAAAGACAAAACTATCAAGGAAAGAAACTGAAGGTGTAGTAGAATCAGCAAAAGGGTAAATATGTTCATAAAATTGAACATCCCTAGATATGAAAATTGAATTGGAATCAATGTCCAGAACCTTATAGCCTTTAATGCCATGGGGATAACCTAGAAACACACATTTTCTAGCCCTAGGTTCAAACTTGTGCCTATTATGTGAAAGTGTAGAAGGAAAGCATAAGCACCCAAAACACCTTAGATGAGAATAGGAAAGTGCAAAATGAAAAAGGAGTTCATAAGGACTCTTGTTGCCTAAAGATTTAGAAGGTACTCTATTACGCAAATACACTGCTATCAAGACACATTCACCCCAATAGCACAATGGTACTTTAGATTGGAAGAGCAATGCCCTAGCAACATTGAGTATGTGTTGATGCTTCCTCTCAACTATTGCATTTTGTTGAGGAGTATCAACACAACTCAATTGGTGCAAGATGCCATTGGTATGGAAAAAGTTTCTAAGGTAAAACTCAGTACCATTGTCACTTCTAATGGTTTTAATTGTGGTATTGAATTGAGTTCTAACCATGTTAGCAAAGTGAGGAAGTAAAAATTGAGAATTTAACTTTTTCTTAACAAGATAAACCCAAGTACATCTTGTAAAATCATCCACAATTGTTAAAAAATATTTGAAACCATCAAAAGTACAAGTATTAAAAGGACCCCATAGGTCACAATGGATTAGCTCAAAAGGCTTATTTGATACATGATTGTTACAAACAAAAGGAAGTCTTTTCTGCTTAGAGAAATGACAAACATCACAACAATCTAGTTTATTTGAAACATTAACATCTAAAACAGTTCTTAACAAGGAAAACTGGGAATAGGAAGGGTGACCTAGTCTAGTGTGCCACAATTCTGATGAAGAACCAGCTGTGATAGCAAGAGCAGTGTGCACTAATGAATTTTGTAGCAAGTACGGCCTATTGCACTCTCTACTCAGACCAATCATGCTCCATTGAGCAAGGTCCTGGGTAAAATAGCAATTTCCAAGAAAAATAAGGCAACAATGAAGATTCTTGGTAAGTTTGCTAACTAAAATCAAGTTGAAGCTAAAAGAGGGAACACATAATACATTAGTGAGAATGAAATTAGATGAAAGTTGCACAGTGCCTATGTGTGTGACCAAGGCCCCTTCCCTATTTGGCAAATAGACACAAGAATGGACTATGGACGTTATAGAATTGAGTTAAGAAACATAATGCACCATGTGATCTGTTACTCTAGTGACAATGATCCAATCATTGGATATAAACTCATGCCTATTGACAATTTGAGCAGAAAATATGGAATGAGACAAATTTGGTGGAAACTAAAAGGGATTACTTGAAAAGTTGGAAGAAGAAGGAGGTGAAATAGAACTAGAGGCAGTAAAAGAAGGTTGGGAAGCCACAAAAGGCATCATAGAAGTCATGACTGAGGCTGCTTGATGAGAAGTCTGTGTACCATTCCTTGAACTAAACACTAAATGAAGTTTCAAGTAATTCAGCAACTGCTCACACTAAGCTTGAGTGATTGGACATTGAGCCAAAGAAGGCTATTGAATTGGCTATAAAGAAGCAGCTCCAAAAGGATTACCAAAGATATTTTATGTTGTAGAAGTGGTATCTGGTTGAAAACCAGTAGGAGGTAAATTGCCATTAACTTGAGAATTGGTCAAGGCTGTGAGAGCATCAAAATTCCCAAAGTTACCAACAACCTGATTAGCCATAGCCTTATTACCCCCTTTGGGTTTATATCCTTGAGGATATCTATGGAGTTTATAGCATTTGTCAACTATATGACCTATAAGACCACAATAGGTGCAAATGGGCCTTTCTTTCTTGGACTACCCTCCTCCTTTGCCACGATTATGATTCTGAAATTGGCCCTTATTCTGATTAACAAACATAGAAGCAGTTGCTTCAAGATTATATCTAGTGTTGCCATGACCAATATTTCTCCTTTTCTCTTCTTGCAGAATCAAAGAGCACACTTTGCTTAGTGAGGGAAATGGCTCAATCAACAAGATTTAACCAATGAGATTGCCATAACTGTCATTTAGACCCATCAAGAAATGAAAGGCATGTTCCTTGTGCTGAGCATCCAATTGAGAAGCTTTGGAACCACAAGTACAAGCACAAGAACAAACAGTAAAAGGCTGATAATTGGCAAACTCATCCCACAATGTCTTGAACTTGGTGAAGTAAGAACTGACTAAAAGAGAACCTTGTGAAAGGTGAGAAATCTCTTTCTCAAGCTCAAACAATCGTGGTGTATTACCCTGTGATAGCCTATCTTTAAGATGAAACCACAAATTATTTGCATTATTGATGTACATCACACTAGCCTTCAATCCTACACTTAGAAAATTGGTAAGCCAAGAAAGAATTGTAGTATTGCAATGACTCCAAGAATTGAACGAAGGAGAAGAAGGATCTGGTTCTGTGATTGAACCATTGAAAAATCCAAACTTGTTTCTAGAACTCAAAGCTAGAAACACAGATCAAGCCCAACTCATATAGATTTTTGGACCTGTGAAAGGCTAAGAAGTAAGAAAAAACCCTGGATTTTCATTTGTAGGAAGAAAATAAGGGTTGTTTGCGTATCCATCTGTTATTGTTGTGCTCGAATTAGGCACAAATTGTGAAGGATTGGTTGTGGAATCTGGTATAGATTGCGAAGAACCATTTGTGAAAGCCATTGAAGTGCTTGAAAAAGCTTGAAATCAAGGATTTAGGGATTGAAAACAGAGAGAGTGAAAAACAGAGAGTAAAGTAACCGCTCTGATACCATGTAAAGAAAGAAGAATCTAGAAAGATGAAGAAAGAAATTGTTGCTGTGAATCTTTCATTACACTCAACTGAATAAATTTACAAAGCAATATCAGTATATATATATATATATATATACACAAGTACAGAAAGCTTTTGGCGCCTAAAAGTAAAACTAAATAACTAACTCATTTAATCCTTTCACACATGCTATGAACTAACTAACTAACTCCCTTTCCTTTCACATGTGCTAACTGCTTTGCTTTATTTCTTGTGGACTTGCTACAAGTCGTTTTACCTTCAGTCTCTTGTCGTTTACTTTTTGCAGTGATCTCAACAATCTAACTACAAATTCTACTAGATAATTGGTCATTCTATAATTTGAACAGAAATGTGTAAGTAAATTAAGCTCTCAAGTCTTAACCATGACAGGCAGGGTTCTAATCAAAGTTTTGTATTTTGTTTTGACCGCTGTTTTGGGTTGTCTATAATATTGGAGTATTTCAATATCAATAAATTCTAGTATATTAATGTTTCGATATTACCAAACATTAATCCTGCCATGTTTTTCACATGATATCAAAGCCTTCTAAATCTGCAAATTCTACTTCAAATGCCACTGCAAATTTAAACACTCTGCACCTTTCTTCTTGTTATCTAACATCACAAATCTAATGACTATCAAGCTTGATTAATGGAATTACATTTTCTAGGAGCATCAAATTGTTAG
The DNA here is from genome assembly GCF_002906115.3 of Quercus suber. Lineage (NCBI taxonomy): Eukaryota > Viridiplantae > Streptophyta > Magnoliopsida > Fagales > Fagaceae > Quercus > Quercus suber. The sequence continues at coordinate 2,169,457 of NW_027069485.1, read as the reverse complement.
TTTATATTTGTCATAGTTGGTCACACCGTAATATGGTATATCGTCACACGTGTCATAACCTTCACTTAATAAATGGTATTGCTTCACATGCAATAACATCCAAATTTGTCCTTTTTTGTGACAAAATTCTGTAATTCACCTTTCAAATGTTTCTTCAAAAAAAAAAAAAAAAAAAAACCATTCATGGACAATTTTTTCAGTAATTTTTCAAACACATCCACACTTATAATTAAAAATTGTTTAAAAAAAAAAAAAAAAAAAAAAACCATTCATGGACAATTTTTTCAGTAATTTTTCAAACACATCCACACTTATAATTAAAAATTGTTCTAAATAAATAATATTGTAAAATAAATTCAAATATTTCTAAAATAGTAAACAACAGTTACCATATGTACACGTACATAATACAGGCTCTATTAATTTCAAGCAAAGACACTTCTAGGAAGTTTTCCATTTTCATTTTTACATCCTCAACCATTAAGCCAAACTCCGTTCAATCTATGCAATCTTTAGAGTGCCTAAAACAATCGTGGGTCTTCACAATTAATTTGCACCTTCCAAAATCTTGCTTCCCATCAGAAAAATAATGCTCTGTAGTCTATATAGTGACAAAATCTGGATAAGATTTAGTTGAGGTGTTGAACTCATAAGGCAAGAGTACGCTTCTAAAACCATAGTTCCACAATTACAAACCACAACAGCCAACCCCTATTTGTATAGCTGAGCATGTGCAGGCAACTAAGGATTATTTTTGCCATGTACTATTCTTCTACAAATGTTTTGTTGCTTAATGACAGCTGTGGATATTGTAAAGATTGGTTAGGAGTCTGCAGTTTTACATCTCATAAATGCTATGTGCATGGCATCCCACTCAAATGGTGGTTGATGTCGTGAAAGCTTAAAGAAAGCACATACGATGCTCTTTTTAATGGATGATGATGCTCAAAAATCATTAGTGAGTTGATCGTCCACACACTTAACAATGGAGGTACCTAAAGAATAGAAGAGAAGAACCAATCAAAGGGCACCGGTGAGGTACCGGCCAAATACCCTCCGAAGGTTAAGTTAGTGATAGAAGAATCTCCAAGAACTCAAGAGTGCAAGAGCTAAAGAGAATTCATGTACCTTGAGGAGGGTAAGGTTTGGGATTTATATAGTGGTAGAGAACTGACCTGAATTCTTTAATTCGAGGAGGTTTCCTTATAGAGAGAAGGGTCCCAAGATACTCGGAATCACCTTCCCATATATAAGAGATTTGATTGTGTGACAGGATCTTTAGCTGTGGTGCGCAAGTAGTTTCCATATAGGGGCGCGTAGATGTGCCTTGTACGTCTTATGGGAAACCCTAGTTGATGGGTTGTTATGATTTTTGGGATCGTTGGGCCTAAAAGTCCTTCAAGGAGTTGTCCATGGTTGGGACTGATCATCCTCCATGATTTGACCGTCCCTATGGGATCGATCGTCCCCATGTGACTCCTTGTTTCTTGGGACTGATTATCCCTTGGGGATTGGTCGTCCCTTAAGGGATGGTCATCCTTTAGGGACCAATAGTCTTTAAGGACTGATTGTCCCTTTGCAGGGTTAGTTTCAAATTTTCCTCATGAGTTACCCCCCACTCTGTGAGTCATTGAGATGGTCGACGGGTCGCAGAGTTGTAATAAATGCTAGTCATAAATGGGGTCTATTTATGTCTTTCTGTCTGGGCCACTGTCATGTGTCACCTTCCAATTCGTGGAATCAAGCATCGTGATGCTTCGATTCTCGTGTCATTTCATCCTATAAATAGCCTATTCCATTATTATCCTCATTATCCGAAAAATTTTCCATCTCAATCCCAAAGCTTAATCATCGGTTTTGATCTTCATCTATATCCCTAATTTGTCGGTTGGTTATTCATCCGTTTCCTAGGTATGATTCGTCGACATCTTTTTCCTTTTTCTATTTTTCCCTTTCTTTTTTCTTTCTTTTTCGTTGTTGGTTTGTGTGCATAGGAAGTGGAGTAGAATCTTAGTTCTTATTTGTCACTTGTAGGTAGGAATGTCTGCAGATAGTGAAACGACAAGTGTCGTACCTCGTCTGTTCGCATGGTTTAGACGATGGCATGTCTAGTCTTAGGATCGAGTACTCTTCGATTACTCGTCGATCTCTGACAGGAGTTCGTCTTCAAATCCCTTGTCAGGAAAGGCCAGCCCGTCAAGGCAACGACCACTAAAGGTCATTCTACCCGACGATTGGTCCATCCATGACTTTCCCATGGATATGAGTGACAAAGTCTTTAGTAGGCTAAAACCTCGTTTCCAAATTCCTGATAACGTGCCTATTAGGAAGGGCGACTTAGGAGAGAAGTGTTATGATGGGAAGTCATCTGATGTAGGCTTCTATTAGGAGCATAATGAGGCCAGCCATACAAGCCAATAATTTTGAGATCAAGCCGGCCATCATTCAGATGATACAGCAGACTGTCCAGTTCGGGGGGCTGTCACAAGAGGATCCTAATGTCCATATTGCAAATTTCTTGGAAATTAGTGATACTTTTAAACATAACGAAGTGACAGATGATGCGATTCGACTAAGGCTTTTTCCCTTCTCACTTAGGGATAAAGCAAAAGTTTGGTTGAATTCTTTGCCACCTGGCATTATTACTACATGGGAGGAGTTGGCACAAAATTTTTTAGCAAAATATTTCCCTCCCGCAAAGATAGCAAAGCTAAGGAATGATATCACGACGTTCATCCAATTTGAGGGTGAATCATTATATGAAGCATGGGAGAGGTACAAAGATTTGTTGCGAAGGTGTCCTTATCATGACCTTCCAGCATGGCTTCAAGTGCAAACATTCTACAATGATCTAGGAGCTACAAACAGGTCTATGGTTGATGCAGCAGCTGGTGGAGCTTTAATGAGTAAAACTCATGAGGCAGCCTATGAACTTCTAGAAGAATTGGCATCCAACAACTATCAATCACCTACAGAAAGAACAATGCCGAGAAAGACAGCTAGAGTTTTAGAACTTGATTCTATTACCTCATTGGCGACACAAATGGCAACTTTGTCTCAACAACTAGGTAAAATGAATGTTAATGCTATTCAAACTAATGTTGTTTGTGATCATTGTGCAGGAAATCATTCAAGTGTCGACTGCCAAGTGTAAAATCCTTTTGCCCAATTGAGTTATGGACAGACAAATTACGTGTCAAATTTTCAACGTCAAAATAATCCATACTCGAACATGTACAATCCTGGATGGAGGAATCACCCCAACTTCTCATGGAGCAATAACCAAGGGCAGGCTAAACCACCTCAGCAATTTCCACAGCAAGAGAAAAAGCCGACACTTGAGGACATGTTCATGCAGTACACGCAGAAGACAGATGAGGCGATCCAAAACAACTCAGCTTCAATCCGCAATCTTAAGGTGCAAATCGGTCAGCTCTCAAGCATGCTCACAGAGAGGACTACAGGAACTTTGCCAAGCAACACTGTCACCAATCCGAAAGAACATGTAAAGGCAATATCATTGAGAAGTGGACGAACATATGAGGAGCCAAAAGTAACAAATGCCAAACAAAATGAAGATGTGGATAATGAGGAGTCAAAGATGAAGGAAGCCGAGTCAGAGATGAAAGAAGTGGAGCAAGCTAAGAAGACTAAGGAGAATGAAAGAGCTTCAAAATCCAAAAAATCCAGGGAAGTTACTTTTGAGACTTATCCTTCAATTTATGATCCACCAATTCCTTTTCCGCAAAGATTACGAAAAAACAATGTGGATGATCAGTTTTCTAAATTTCTAAGTATATTTAAGCAATTGCATATTAATATTCCTCTCATTGAAGCTTTGGAACAAATGCCTAAATATGCTAAATTTTTGAAGGATATTATATCAAAGAAGCGAAAATTGGAGGAGCATGAAACAGTAATG
>NW_027069485.1:2130980-2163719 GCF_002906115.3 Quercus suber | reverse complement strand
AAAAAAAAAAAGGGAAAAGTGTCAAAAAGAAGTAAATAAAAAGGGTTCTCATCAAATTTTGAGAAGTGAAATGTAAAGGAGTATTGCTTTGAAGAAGAAGAGTTGAAAAAAAAATGCTGAATGGAAATTCCAAAAAGAGTTGACATTCCGACAAATCTTGAAAACACTTCTTATATTTACCTTTACCCATTTTTATTTCATACCCTTTACTTTTACCCTACATTACATCCTAATAAAGTCCTTATTTGACCTTGAAGATTGTGTAGTTCAGATATTGATATGACTGAATAAAAAGTGTGGTATAAATTTTTTTTGGCGTCTTTTCATGAGACTACTTGTTCTTTCTTGATTAAGTGTTTTTCATGTGATTTATATGTGAGATTTTTATTTTTCTTACATTATTCCACTCACATATATTGTTGAGAGTGTTACACCCCATTTCAGAGTGATTTCATTTGTTGAGTGATAACATCGGAAAGGTTTGAGTTGAAGCATACTTTCAAATAGAAATTCAAGTTAAGTTTATTCTAAAACTAAGAGTATGTTTGGGTTAGCTACCACTTTTCACTCACAATGAGTTTTGATGGCATGAGAAATTTCTTTAGCATTTGTGGTGTTTTTGAACTTGAACTAATCCTCTTTGCAAAAGGCAATTGAAAAAAAAAAGATTTTCTTTGTTTTGTTTATTTTAGTATTCATTCTCAGAATTTTGTGAGTATATTCCTTGCAAACCCTCACGAGACTACAACTCGTCCACTAGTGTAAGCTAGGGGTTTAAAGGCTTGTTGCATATGTTAAATGCAATCGAAATTTCCAGCGAAAGTGGATTAGTTAGGATATTTTCTTTGTTTTGTTTTACTCTTTATCTGTTTTGCTCGAGGACTAGCAAAAATGTAGGTTTGGGGGTATTTGATGTGCATGAAATATATACAATAAAGTACTCACATGTCTATATATTTAGCTTTACTTTTATGTTATTTTGTTACTTATTATATAATATTTTTGTGTTCTAGGTAACAAGGGCTTTACATGCAAAGTGGGGCTAGGCCAATTAAATTCAAGTCTAATTGGAGCAAGAAATCAAAGGAAATTTGCACCAAATCCAAATCCAATTCGGATTAGGATTCCAGCCTGCATATCAATTAGTATTTTTAGCATAACTTTCGGTTCAGATATCCAATCGAGATGATTCAAGTTGGGCTTGAAAGTTAACTTAAAGAGCTACAACTTTGTAGTTACCAAAAGTCCGAATTCTGAATTTAAATGGGCCAAAATCATCGGTTAAATGAAGCCTAAAAATCTGGGATTTTCTCCAAACGGGAATTCAACTTGTAATAGGATTCCTTGACCTATTTAAAGGCTCTTTAGGGTAAAAAGAAAAGGGGAGAAACCTGAGAGGAAAAGGAGGTGCCGCATAGAAGAATTTGCTTTTGGGAGTCTTTCAAAAGAGGAATATTTGGGGACAAAAGCGAGAGCTTCATGTTGATCAACCAATTCGGATGAAAGACATAAGTTTTATTTGTTTTCTTTTCAATTTTATTATGAACTAAATTTTATTTTCTAGAGCATTGATGTAGTCTAGCAATGAACACACAATTTATTTTCTGAGTTATTTTATTTTTAATATTTCCATGATTGAGTGTTTAATTCTTATTCTTAATGCTTACTATTTTTTACAAATTATAGTTTGATCAACTGAATTACAATGAGACCGAGAGGTGATTTGTTATTTTAGTTCTAGAATTAAACACCATTAGTTGAGCGAAAGTAGAGACGCTTTACCGCGACTAGTGTGATTTTTCAGAAAATTCAAAGTACGTAATAAGTCTCCAATTAATTAAATTCACATAGAGATATGGAATTGTTAGTTGAAAATATTTTTGATATTATTCAAGAGAAGATATTGAATACTTAAGGAATTTTTAATCACTAACGGGACATTATTAGAATTTAATAATTAGGAAGGATAAATTGTGTGGGATTTGTTAGGTGAAATCAATAGCTCTAGATCCATTCTTATCATACTTTTACACTGTTAGATTTTTACGTTTTGTTAATTCTTTTTATTCTTAGATTTATTTTTATTAATAGTTTTCGAATTTCCAAATAGTAATTTATTTAGTGAATTTTGGTATTCAATAACATAGTTAATCCTTGTGGGTTCGATATTCGTTTTCTAAAAACACTTTACTACTTGTTACGATTCTGTGCGCTTGCAGATTATTTTACGCGAACATTAAACAAAGTTTGTTCAAGCAAATTGTGACCAGAGACAAGTTTTGCCCTAGTTCATCATTCTTGTGAAGAAGTTGCTATGTTTGTGCACTGTAGGGTTTTGTAACCAAGCATCTTCTTGATCTTCATCGTGGATGAACTCAAGAACTTTGCAGCCAACAACCTTCTCTAGTTGATGATTGAAGTCACGTACTGGGATCCATGCAATTGGTTAGTCACGTACTGGAGTCGTGCATCAAAAGGAAAAATTGTCGTTACAAAACAAGTCCAATTGGGTATTGGGGTAAGAGTTCAACTGTAGGTTCATATAAGGTACTGAGATTCCTGTACTTGTAACCGCTTGTTGTGATAATAGTGAAATTTTGGGAGTGGTGACCTTAAAATCACCCGGTGGGGTGTTTTGCTGTGTTGGTTTTCCCTATTCGTAAACAAATCACCGTGTCAATTTATTTTTCGTTGCATACTTAGTTTAATTGGTGATTTGTTTGTACTGTCTTGCGTTTACATGTTAGTTTGATTAATTAATTAATTCATTACAAGGGGTCAATTCATTTTTGTCTATCAAGTGGTATCAAAGCAAGCACACTCTGAATAGGGTTAATCTTTATTGTGTTGATCCATGGACCCCTGTTTTTCATGGATAGAAGACAGTCATTAATTATACCTTCTTTATTTGGTGGCGCTAACTATACATACTGGAAAATAAGCATGAGAGCTTTCTTGCAGTCTTTAGATGAGAAAGTGTGGCAAGCTGTTGAGATAGGCTGGACCAAGCCGAAGGAAGCGCCGGCCGATTGGGATGATACAAAGATCAAGGCAGTAAACTTCAATAGCAGGGCATTGAATGCTTTATTCAGTGCGGTCACTAATGAGGAGTCCAAGAAGATATCCTCTACTAAAACTACTAAGGAGGCACACACTGTGCTCAGATCTCTACCTAAGAAATTCCATGCCAAGATCACGACAATCGAGGAAATAAAGGATATTAACAACATTCCTTTGACAGAGCTGGTTGGTAATTTGTAAACCTACGAGCTAGGGTTAACAAGAATTGGCAAGTCAGGTAAGGCCAAGAGCATGGCATTGAAGGCCAAGAGTAGTGACACTGATGAGTCATCAGATGATGAGGATTCGAAGATGAATTTCTATATACAAGCAATTCAAGAAGTTCATGAAGAATGCCAATGGGAAGGGCTTCGATAAGGACCGTAGGCAATCTAGTTCTCCACAGTTTAAGAGCCAAGACAAAGGGAAGAAGGATGATAGGGATGGCGGTCAGTATACTGTTCTCGAAGGACTTAAGTGCTTTGGGTGTCAAGACTTCGGTCACATGAAACAGGAGTGTCCTACATATCTCAAAAGCATTGGGAAGATTGAGGCACTTACTGCTACTTTAAGCGACACAGAGCCTAAAGATGATTCCGACAATGAGGATGACGAAATCTTGAATGTTTTCATTGCCACTGTCAATCCTACTAAGGGGATTGTTGAAGATGTGGATGAAGAAGAGGACTTGGTGGAGTCTAAGTTCGAGAAGATGGATGATCAAGATGACATTCATACAACCTATGAGAAATTGTACAAAGTGTCTGAGAAGTATGGGAAACTTTATAGGCTAGCCACCAAGAAGCTCAGTGATGTGGAACTTGATCATGAAGAGCTTTCCACAAAGTTTGATTGTGAGAGACCGCGCGCTCGGCCGGTTTTTAGGTGTGTTGGGCCAAACCCACTTGAATGGGTGGAGTCGTGTTATTGCCTCTCAAAATAGAGGTTCGAATAGTTATATTTACCCTTTTAGATTAAGGATTTTACAATGGAGTCACCACTTATTTAATTATTAGGATAAATAAGAAAACCAAAATTAAAAAATTCCTTATTTTATTAATTTTCAATTAAATTTACATTGATCATAGGAAATTACATGGCTTTGGTCCTAGATACAATCTAAGATAAAGTACATGGTTTTGTTTCCTAGTTACAATCTAGATATTGAAAATTACAAGAAAAAACATTGGTCTATCAACCCTTGATCTAAGTTTGGAGGCTATGTTAAAAGGTAAGAAGGTGTTAGGCACCCATCTTACCCGGTGAAACCGGTCTTCTAGACTATGGTGGCCAACATTCATATCATATCATCTAATATATCAATCAATTTGCATGTTGAATTTAATGTGTGTGTATGTGATAAACCCTAATTCAATTTATTAAGCATTGCATTTGGATTGAAAAATAAATTCTAGTGAATGTGTGTGGATGGTGATAACCTAGATTCAAGGATTTAAAAGAATTTTGAAACAAACATGTTTTTCATATTTTTGATGTGAATTTAAGATTAAAACTAGTGTCATGCATGAACATGTGATGAACAACCAAGAACATGTGAAAAACATATAAGAACAATTAAGAACATTCAAACATATTCAAGAGAATTTAAATAATTACTTTCATGCTTTAATCTTAAATTCTCATCATAGCAATATAAAAAACTAGTTAGAGAAAGAGATTCTACTTTCATGCAAGATCCATATGGTGGAGGAGGAGGCTCGTAATGGAGGTCCTAAGGGTGGAGGAAAATGAAGAAGAATTAGGAGAGGAAGAGTAAGTCTCACTCAATACCTTGAGTCTCAGGAAGACCAAGATATGACAAGACTACTCTACTTCACTAAAACTCAAGAGAGGGAAAGAGAGAGGGTTTTTTGTCTGTATTGGAATGAAGGAGATTGAGGGTATATATAGTAGTGGTGAAGAAAATATGAATAGAATGCTATTTAATGAGGGTTAACAAAAAATTATGAACCTAGACTTTATTTTAGCCTTAGAAAAAATTTGGTGCATTAAATAGAGAGATTGGTGGGAGTGAGGAGCAAACCAAAATTCAGTTTTCTTGTAGCTATTATAACAGCCTATAGAGCCAACTTCAAAAAATCATATCTGACTCAATTCTGATCGGAATTATCTCGTTCTTATGCTTAAATTGAAGCCCCGGATGTCTAGTTTCTAGAAAAATTAACCTCATTCACATATTCAAAATATTATGAGAGATATCAATGAAATAGTGAGCAGAGGTCATTTGTTAGAAAATGAATTCAGCACAATTAACATTAATAGGTCCTAAATTAGCTTCCAATTAACATTAAATGGATCCAATCACTCCCATTTTAGACGTAATTAGTTCCAAATTTACCCTAATTAAAAGATAATTGTACAAATTACTCATTGAATGATTAACGTTTAACTATTTAGTTAATTAAGTGTGTGTAACCCTACCATAAAATGTAGTCCTAACCAATTAAATTATAACACATCATTGATCTTAAATTGATTATACTTATAACTAATTGAAATCAATAGTTCATAATCACCTATAGTCAAACTCAATTTGTGATAGTGCATTTTAGCCATTAAAACTTGATTTGATGATAACTTTCAATCTGGTGGTCCGACCAGTCGATTTAATCGTTACAATATCAAGATCATTTTGGTGAAATGAGATTAAGAATCTAATGACCATAATAAAGATGCATATTTTCAAGGTAAAATTACCCTTTTACCCTCCAAGTGATGTTAAATGCGGGTTGCAAAATGAGGTATCAACATTGATAAAGCCAATTAGACTATTGGAGCACTGAGGTTTAAAAACAATTTCTTAGTTGAGAAGACCAAGAAGCTTGAAGCGGAACTGTTTCAAGTCAGAGCTCAATTGGAGAGGATTTCAAGTGCAAAGCTTAATGAGATGCATAGTCTTCAGAAATCTACTTCTGATCAAACAGGTTTAGGGTATGGTCTCTCTTCTTCTAATATTGCTTCTACTAGTACTACTATTTTTGCTCCTCCTAGTAATAATGTTGAAATTGAGAACAATCATGTCAAAATTGATTTAGCTAGTGAAAACATAGACAATGGTAAATCTATCTTAGGAGCACCCCCTAAGTAGGATAAGAAAGAAGTCAAAAACCCTAGGGTTAAGAAAGCTAACTCTCAAAAGTCTAAATAAAAGAAGCAGCATCTCTGTCATCATTGTGGAGTTGCTAGTCATACTTGACCAAATTGCTATAAGTGGTTAGCCACTCAACAGAGCAATGACATGATAGCATCTGGAAACCATAATGAACTTCAATCCTCTCTTGCTCCCCTTGGAGATCTCCTTAAAGCCCTCACATTCCTTTCAAACTTGAATGGTTTCAATTCTTCCTCCTCACTGCTGGATCAAAGTTTTGCTAAACGGAAAGGTTTTTCCAAGGTGTAAAAGGAAAAGAGCTCTAAGTGATTCTATCACTTTCTTTTCTCTCTTCTTGTTTTTGTTTGCATTACTTGTGTGTGTGTGTGTTTTTTTTTTTTTTGAGTCAGTCTAGTTTTATACTTTGCTTTGCTTAACATGTTTTTGTTTGTTTGTTTTCAGTTTTGTTTTATTTTGTTTTTGATATAAAAATAAATTTTTTTTTGAAAAATCAGAAAAATACAAAAAACAGTTTGTGTTATATGTACATCGGTACTTGTGTACCTTTGATGGCTATTGGAACAAAATTTTCTAAACTTTATATCATTTGTAACTTAGATGCGCATCTCTATGCACAACTAAGCAAGTGAGCTTTGTGACTCTTGTTTGTGATGAGTAATATTAAGTTATCTCTTGTACTTAACACTTGTATCACTCTTTTTTATGGGAAGGACTAGAAAATCTTAAGAGAAAGGTATAAATAATCATCTCACCACCGTTGCTCGCCAATCATGAAATGACATCTATGTGCTTCGGCATAGCAAAATTGGAATGTCAAATGCTTAACACAATTGGGTATTTGTTTCCTATCTCTTATATGCCCATGCATGATTTGCTTAAAAAGAAAAATATGCAAAGAAAAATAAAAAGCAAAAGAATAAAAATGCTTTATATATGATTGCAAGCATGTATTCTAAGAGATGTGAGAGTTATAAGATGTACCTCAAAAGTGCTAGTCCCCATCAAATAATTATGATTGTGTTTGAGTTAAAGTGATTTTCTTATATCTCAAATCGTTATAACATGTATACACTTATGCAATCTTGCAATGTTTTTCACACACAACACGCAATATTCTTTGCTACTCTTGATATATGTGCAAGTATAATGTGATTTGACTATCACAAGGTTTATATGTGTTAATGTATGCTCACTAAACTGTCTTGACTTATTTTTGAAATATAAAATTGGTTAGACTTGTTGTGTGTGTGTGTGTGTGTGTGTGTGTGTGTGTGTGTGTGTGTGTGTTTTTGGGATCTTTATGTTTAAAATTGTTGTTAAGAGATGATTTTGTAAACTTAAAATGTTGTTTGGATCCTTGGTTAAGTTGCATACTTGATTGCATTTCATATCTGTGTTTTTCCCTTCTTGAAAAACTGTTTTTAAGCAATCTCGACACCTCCTCGACACCTAGCTGTTTGTCGAACTCTTAAGTTATTTCTTATCGCAATCTCAACACTTCCTCGACAGCTATGTGGATTGATCGAGAAAGATCCTATCCCCTCGATAGCTTCTCAACAGCTAGTGGATCGATCGAGCTTCTTGTTAGCTTTTCGTTGATTTGTCCCTCAATAGATCCTCGACAGCTACATCTATCGACATCCTTTTTCTCGACACCTCTATCTGTCGAGATTTACTAAGGTTCTAAATAGGTTCTGTGCAATCTGGACTTCATTTCTCTCAATCTCTCTCTCTCGATAGCTTTGTCTCCTCACCTCCCAAATCACTCTCTCTCACTCCAAACCTCAATTCCAAGTGAATTTAAATTGTTTTTAAGGTTTTTCTTTCACTTGGTAAGTTTCTTTTCTCTCCTTTACATGCATTTCATATTTTGAAACCTAGGTTTTGGGGTTTTTGAAAATTTTTGGGGTTTTTAAAAATTGATAAGTTATTGTTGCAAGTTTGGGATGGGTTTTTGCTTAAATGAGTTTCAAATCTCATGCATTGCATCACATTAGCATTATAACATTATTATCATGCATTTAGATGTGTGCAAATTGATTGTGTGCCGGTAAGATTGGATTGGGCTGAGCCCATGATGTGTTTTACATTGCATGTCACATGTTCATGTTTTCCATGCATACGTTATCTCTTTTCAATATATTTTGATATATTTGAACTACTTGGGATTTTTCTGATTGTCTTTCTCTCTCCCTCTCTTTTCTATTTACGTTAGTCGTGTTTATGACACCTAAACGTAAGTCAGCTCCATCTCGAAACTCTTTTCGTTCCAAGGCATCGTCTTCGTCTAATCCTAGTCCTTTATATTCGGTTCTGTGATAAGGATGCCCAAAAGGACTTCTCGGAGAACTTTTCTCGACGAGGTGTTCATTCGGAACGCCAAGTCATTTTTGGCAAACTTCGCCAACATTGACCTTCCCGATGTCATTCACAGTCGGGGTTGGTAGTTACTGTATGACATCCCAATCACATGTCCTTCTGTGATAATCCAAGAGTTTTACTCCAACATGCATGGACTTTATTCTTCAGTACCTCTCTTTCATACTCGCGTTCGAGGTACGTGCATTGTTGTCACATCAGAATTGGTATCTGATGTGCTCCGTGTCTCGAGGGTAGAGCATCCTGACTACCCCGATTGTGAGCGTCTGAGGACTGTGTCCAAAGACGGGATGATGACTACTTTTTACAAGCGCCCTTCTGATTAGGGTGATTGTCAGTTTACACCATGTAAGCCCTTTGCTAAAGGTCCTAGATTTATGAACATGGTGATGACTTTTGTATTGCACCTACTCTCTTACTATAACTCCATCACAAAACCTCGTGCTCGATTTTTGCTTTCTTTGTTAGAGCACCTTACTATAGATTTTTCTTCACATTTTATTCTTTCTATTATAGATGTGCTTAGGGATATGGCTACCCGTGATAAGCTCATTTTCCCTTTGGCTATCACGCGGATTTTATGCCATTTTCCTGTTCCTTTTCCCTCATCCGATCACTTCTCTGTCATGTGTGCCATAGACGCCGCTACCGTTAAACGTAGCGAGGCACAGTTTCGGTCACAGTAGTCAGATTCAGCAGCTTCTCCCTCCCGTTTGGCTCCATCTCGATCTGCTTCATCCACATCCACATCCGCTTCCTCCTTTTCTACGAGTGATGTGTGCATGGATGCTCACCTTGATACACTCTCTGCAGAATTGTATCAGGTGAACGTTTGTGTCGGCCATATTGCACGGCGGCAGGTGATCATGGGTGGCTTCACTTCTGATGCTTCTGATGATGATGATGGAGATACTAGCTTTACCGATGAGATGTCTAGTTGACACTGTTACCCTTTGTTACTTGTGACAAAAAGGGGAAGTAGTTTTAGATATGAGAGTAGTCATTCTTAAAGAGAGTTAGTATAGGACTTTTTTGTTAGGGGGAGTGTTGATATCTTGAGGGATGTAGTGAGGATTACTTGTATCTTTTTTCTTTTCTCTATTTTAGATACATTTATTCTTGTACATTGGGTCTTGTGACCATTAGTGACATACATTGTACTTATCTTCTTTATATGTTGGTGTATATTTCTTTCACCTACCTTTACATGTGTTATTTCTTTACTCTTTTTATGCTCATCCTTCTTATTATGTGTATGCAATATATTATTTCTGTTTCACACTAAGATGCATTGATGAGTTTTGTTTAAAGTGTTTCAGAAATACAGGTTGTCAAAGTCTTCTTGCCATAAACTCTCTTCTTACAAAGTTTTTCAAAAGTTTTTGTTAGGATAGATTTTATTATATTCAACATGCGAATATGAGTTGAGTGATTTATGACTTCTCTCATATGTTCATTTGTTTGTTGTATTTTTGTCATGGATTGTCAAAGGGGGAGATTGTTAGGAAATATGTGATTCACTTGTTAGGAACGTATGTCATTACTTTATGTAATTGGCTAATCCTTTGACAAAACGCACTTTACTTGTGTTTGGGTAGATCTAGGATGTGTTTAATACTTCAAGAAATTGTGTTTCAAGATCAAGTGTTGAAGCCTTGCAAGTTGTCCAAGATTCAATTATGAAAAGTGCCTATCATTAAAGCTCTACAGCTAGCCATCTATTGAGCTTAAGAAGCTGTTCCAATCCCGTGGCTTGATAGTTGCTCGACAACAGCTTTACGGATAGACATTTGTTGAGGTTTATGAAAAATAGAATTTCTTTGTTTTGACTCTAATCCGTGATTATGTGTTTAGGCTTTCTTTTCTCACAACCCTAAACATATAAAAGGATTATTTTAAGGGCCGTCAAAGAGGACACAAGTTGCACAAGTATTAAGCAAAGTTTGTTCAAGCAAATTGTGATTGGAGACAAGTTTTGCCCTAGTTCATTATTCTTGTGAAGAAGTTGCTGTGTTTGTGCATCGTAGGGTTTTGTAACCAAGCATCTTCTTGATCTTCATCGTGGATAAACTGAAGAACTTTGCAGCCAACAACCTTCTCTAGTTGGTGATTGAAGTCGCGTACTAGGATCCGCACAATTAGTTAGTCACGTACTGGGAGCCGTGCATCAAAAGAAGAAATTGTCACTACAGAACAAGTCCAATTGGGTATTGGGATAAGGGTTCAATTGTAAGTTGATATAAGGTACTGTGATTCTTTTACTTGTAACTACTTGTTGTGATAATAGTGGAATTTCGGGAGCAGTAACCTTAAAATCACTCGGTGAAGTTTTTTGCTGTGTTGGTTTTCCTCATTCGTAAACAAATCACCGTGTCAATTTATTTTCCGCTACATACTTAGTTTAATTGGTGATTTGTTTATGCTACCACGTGTTTACATGTTAATTTGATTAATTAATTAAATTTGGCTAATTAATCAATTAATTCATCACAATGGGTCAATTCATTTTTAGCCTATCACTAACCAAATAGGGGTTGGTTGTTGTGGTTTGTAATTGTGGAACTGTGGGTTTTAGATGCGTACTCTTTGCCTTATGAGTTCAACACCTCAACTAAATCTATTCCAGGTTTCGTCACTGTATAGACTACAGAGCATTGTTTTTCTGATGGAAAACAAGATATTGGAAGGTGCAAATTAATTGTGAAGACCTGGGATTGTTTCAGGCACTCTAAAGTTTGCATTGATTAAACTGAGTTTGGCTTAATGGTTGTGAATTTAAAAAATGATAATGGATAACTTCCTTGAAGTGTCTTTGCTTGAAATTAATAGAGCCTGTATTATGATTATGTATGTGTACGTATGATAACTGTTGTTTACTATTTTAGAAATATTTGAATTTATTTTACGGTATTATTTATTTAGGACAATTTTTAATTCTAAGTGGGGAATGTGTTTGAAAAATTACTGAAAAAATTTTCCATGAATGGTTTTTTTTTTTTTTTTTTGGTTGATGTTGAAGAAACATTTGAAAGGTGAATTGTAGAATTTTGTCACCAAAAGAGACAAATTTGGATGTTTATTGCACGTGTAAAACAATGCCATTTACCAAGTGAGGGTTATGACATGTGTAACGATGCACCATATTATGGTGTGACTATCTATGACAAATATACACTAACAATTTGATGCTCCTAGAGAATGTAATTCCTTGAATCAAGCTTGATAGTCATTAGATTTGACATGTTAGATAACAAGAAGAAAGGTGCATAGTGTTTAAATTTGCAATGGCATTTGAAGTAGAATTTACAGATTTAGAAGGCTTTGGTATCATGTAAAAAACATGGCAGGATTAATGTTTGGTAATATTGAAACATTAATATACTAGAATACATTGATATTGAAATACTCCAATATTACTTACATATTTTTGTTCAAAATGATAGAATAACCAATTATCTAGTAGAATTTGTAGTTAGACTTTGAAAGTTTCATTTTCTTTTTCTTAAACTATTAGAAATGTTTCATTATCTATCTTTAAACTTAAAAAAATTTCCATTTTATTTCATTTTTATTAAATTTTTTATCCATTTTTCATTGCTAAACTATTGAAAAAATTATTTAAAAAGTTGAGAGAAAAAAAGAATTTTATACAAATTTTAAGGGCGAAAATAATATTTTAACCTTATAGTGACGAAAGAAAATGAACACTTTTTTTTTTTTTTTGAGAAACCGGTAAGGCATTTTTATTATGTAAACATTAAACTTTTGTCAAGTAATACAAAATTGGTTACATCACAGTGGAGGTCTTCTAACCATATTTGAGGTTCATACAAGAATTTTGCCAATTTGGTGAGCTTGTCTGCAACAATATTACCCTTACGCCTAACATGTGTGAAAGAAGCATTTCTTAAACTTGAGATTAGCCGACGCGAATCATCAACGATATGACCAAAAGCAACCAGGCAGGGTGAGTCCAATATAAGGTGCTTGTGAATGATCTCAGAGTCTCCCACAAAGATGACATCCTGTAACCTGAGCTCAATGGAGAATGAAATGGCTCTCCTGCACGCAAAAGCTTCCACGTCCTCCACCGTGGGTGGTAAAGCAATGCGCTCCGATAATGTTGTTATCACCATCCCTTTGGAGTCACGCACCACCACTCCCAAACCTGCCGTTCTCGAGTCCTTGAAAATCGCCCCATCACAATTAGCCTTGTACTGATTTGGTGGAGGAGGTAGCCAATGGGTTGGGTGTGCCACAACTTGTTGCTGCACTGAATTATCTTGTGCCATTTGAAATTCATGAAGCCAATCAACTGCATCACTATAAATCCTTCCCAAAGTCACAGCGGTTGTTCCCACTCTCTGTGCATTCCTATTATACCAGATGCTCCAAGAAATATAAGCAAACAGCTCAGCCAAGTGTGGAATGTTTTGTGCTAAAATTCCTTGGAACAAGTCACAAAAGCAAACCAATTTTTCAGCCAAAAAAGGTCTAAAATGCTCCAGCTCCCACCAAACTGATTTAACCTCTACACACCCCCAGATTGCGTGAATTGTGTCCTCTGTCTCACTGCTGCAACGGTCACAAAGGGCATTCGCCGTGATGTTCCTCTACAATAAATTCTTTTTTGTTGGCAAGGATTCGTTGGCTGCTCTCCAAATGAAATGTCGAATTTTATTCGGCACTTTTAATTGCCAAATATCCAAGCAAAACTTCTTGTGGGTTGTCGTGTTTGATGGTCTAGGAATTTTCTTTGCTGCCTCAATTAGAAAGAAGGTGGTATGCTGACTTGGTGGAGTGGCAACCATTCGGTGTAGCCGTCCAAATCAGTTTGTCCTCAGGCCGGGTAGAACTCATGGGTATTCCGAGAATAGCAGTAGCTTCGTGGGGTGCAGATTCAGCCACCACTCTGTCTTCAATCCATTTGCCATATTCCTCATCAATAAGGGCACACACCCGTGTGTTGTTTGGCAAATTTTGTTAAGGCGATACCACACAACTTGAATACAAATCCGGAAGCCATTTGTCACCTCGTATCAAGACAGACTTTCCATCACCTATTCTCCATCTCGAACCCAACCTAACAACCCTACATGCTTTAAGAATGCTTTGCCAAGCATAGGATCCCTTAACCTTCACACCATTATCAAGAATGGAGCAATTGGAGACGTATTTTGATTTAAAGACCTTATAGAAAAGAGAGTCTTTGTTGTGTAACAATCGTCATACCTGTTTTTCCAACATCACTAAGTTGAAGTTTTCAATATCCTTGAATCCAAAATCCCCTTGACTCCTCAACAAACAAAGTTTTTTCCAAGCTGCCCAATGTGTTTTCCTTGCTTCCCCTTTATAACCCCACCAAAACTTCTGAAATAATGATTCAATATCCTTGCATAAACTTTTAGGAAGTTTAAAGCATCCCATAGTGAAAGTGGGCATTGCTTGAAGAACCGCTTTTATCAATACTTCTCTTCCACCTTGTGATAAAAGTCTATCTTTCCACCCTTGCATCTTATGCCAAGTTCGTTCTCGAATGTAGCTGAAACTTTGTGTTTTTGCTCTACCCACAAAGGATAGTAATCCGAGATATTTTTCATAATTGGTAGTGCCCGCTACTCCAAGGAGAGATTTTATTTCTTGCTACATGTGATAGGCGGTGTTGGGGCTAAAAATTAGTTGGGTTTTGCCATGGTTGATTTTTTGTCCCGATGCCTCTTCATACTGGTGCAATATATCAAGGATGGTATTGCATTCATGTGTGGTTGCTCGACAAAAGAGCAAACTGTCATCTGCAAAGAACAAATGGGAGACCTTTGGACCTGCACTACAAAGGGAGACTCCTTTGATTGAGCCAGAAAATTTAGCCTGCTGTATGAGTGAATGTAATCCTTCTGCACACAATAAAAATAAATAAGGTGATAGAGGATCCCCTTGTCGGAGGCCTCTATTAAGTGTGAAGTGGCCATGTGGTTTACCATTAACCAAAACAAAGAAAGAACGGATCTGATACAAGAACTAATAAGTGAAATCCACCTATTTGCAAAACCCAATTTTTCCATTAATTTTTCTAGGAAAATCCATTCTACTCTATCTAGGAAAATCCATTCTACTCTATCCTATGCTTTACTCATATCAAGCTTAAGATCCATGAGCCCCTCTTTGCCTTTCCACTTATTTTTCAAATGATGGAGGGTTTCAAATGCTACTAGAATGTTATCTGAAATCAACCTATCAGACATGAAAGCACTTTGTGTTTCTGACACCAGTTTTGGTAGGAGTTTTTTGAGGTGATTGACAATGGTTTTTGAGACAATTTTATACAAGACATTACAGAGGCTTATGGATCTGAATTCAATGGCTTTTTCTGGGTTTTTTGTTTTTGGTATAAGTGAGATGAAAGTATGGCTGAGGCTTTCTGGCAAGGAACCCGAATTGAGTATAGAAAGGGAAGCTGCAATAACATCCTGACCAATAAAATCCCAACAAGATTTGAAAAAAATTGGTGGCATACCATCTAGACCCGATGCTGTTAATGGTTTCATCTACTTCAAAGCTTGTTCAACCTCATGGGCAGTAAAATCATGGATTAAATAAGCATTCATAGAGGGGGTAATCTTTGTTTCAATACCTTGGAGGATTTGGTCATAGCTTGAAGGCGAGGAAGAAGTGAAAATATTGTTGAAATAATCCACAAATGCTTCCCCGATTTTCTTGCTATCTTCCACCACCAAACCATCATCCAAAATCAGTGTAGAAATAAAATTCCTCTTATTGCATTGAGATGCTCGTCTATGAAAATAGCCTATATTCATATCCTCACTCTTCAACCAATCTACCCGAGACCTTTGGTGCCATAAACAATCCTCCTTCACCATGAGCTCATACACCTCTCCCCTAAGCACCTTGACTTGTTCGTGGTTCACCCCAGCCATTGACAACACCTCGGCTTTTGCTAACTCTTTTTTTTTTTTTTTTTGAGTCAACAATTGACAAATATTGCCGAATGACAATCTGCTCCAAGTCTGTAATTTTGAACGGCAAGTATCAACCTTACCAATTAGCCTATCCACCGAACCTCCATAGTCCCTTCCATTCCATGCACTTTTGATGATACCCTCACACCTTTCATCTCTCAACCATACAGCCTAAAAACAGAATGGCCTGGATTTATTGTAAAATATAACATTTTCATCATCTAAACATAACCACAATGGACAATGATCGGATAATCTACCTTGTACATGGTGCACTTGAACTGTGGGGAACATTTGGAGCCATGACAAAGTTGCCACCCCTCGGTCTAACCGAATCCAAGTCACCTCTCCATCAAATTGGTTATCAAACCACGTGTACAGTGACAAACCCCAAGTCTCTCAATCCACAGAAATCCAAAGCTTCTCTGAATTCCCTCATTTGCCTTTCCTGCCTATCCGCACCCCCCTGCTTCTCCTCCACTTTGGTAATTTCGTTGAAATTTCCCACACATAACCATGGTATATCCATTTTCAGACCAAGATGTTTTAGTAGTGCCTAAGAATGTTCCCAATTGGCTATTACAAGATTTCCATAGAAACTTGTTAACCGCCAGGTGTCATCCATTCCTAGGTTAACTACTGCGTCAATATATGTCGGTGAGGAGTCCAAAACTTTGAGATCAATCCCATTCTTCTAATAAAGTGCCAAGCCACCTCCTGAGTTCACCCATGGCTCAACATATACATTCTCTAAATGAAGCTTCAAACAAAGTTTCTTCAAATAATGGTCCTTTGATCTTGTTTCCATCAAAAAAATTATTGAGGGGGATTTTTTTTCACCAACTCAGTGAGTTCTAAGACTGCACGTGATTGCCCCAAACCACGTCAGTTCTAGCTTATACAATTCATTTGGATTGGCAAGGCTGGTCAACAACCTCCACCACTTCAAAAGAATCACCATCGTCACCTGAAAGGATTTGTTGGCGTTTGGAAGGGAAGCCTGCGTGGCTGCCTTCTACGGTAGCCACTCTTTTTTTCCCCGCAATTTGTACAAACTGAGAGATTGAATTAAGGCCTTCAGCACGTGTTTTTCAAGTCCAGGTTGGGAGTACACGGCCTTGGGAGACTGCGTTTGGAACCCTAGCAGTCTTTTGGTGGTCACGTGATTCCTTTAGATGATCTTCACTTTGGGATATTACTGCTACACATAGGTTGGACTTATTGGGGGCAATAATGGATTCTTCAATACTCTCAGACCTTGCCAACTCAGCATTGATTGCTTCTAATTGAATATTAAACTCCTGCTTTTTGGTACCCACACCTGACTTGGAGGACTCAAATGTATTTGGACGCAAATCAGACTCCTGCTGGTGCATATCAGTAACGGCTTGTGACATGAATGCCACATTACAATCATTTAATTTGTCGTGCAATAATTCTGACCGCCCCTCATTATTGTGCGTTAATGTCGTGCTAACTTTATGCTTCAGCGTATGATTTGCTCGTGGATTTGCACCGTTACCCTTCTTGGTGCTCCCACCGTCTGATTGCGCCGTTTCACTGGGCTCCACTGTCGCTTTTCCTGAGTTATCGGCATCCATGGCAGAACAGGTAGAGCTAGGAGCTGGCTTTTTAGGAGCTATTTTTTTCCTTGCCTGATAATATCCCGGTACTGTTACCACTTACCCCTGTCTTTCTTGTCATGACGAAGGCCGGTGCTCTCAATCCCGGACCAAATTTCCTTTCCTCTGGTGTTAAAGAACCCTCAATCTCAATCCACATCTCGCAATCTCTGCCATCGTGGGTGAGATGACCAGACCAATAGCAAAAGTTTGGCAATCTTTCGTATTTGAAGCCTACCCAAATTTGCTTCCCATTCTCTAATGAAATTAATCTTCCACAGCACAACGGAAGAGATAAGTCTATCCTCACCTTGAGACGTAGAAAATTTCCCCCATCAATTTCCTTAGACTCCTTCGGACGTGATAATTCTCCAACCACATTACTTATCTTCAACGCTGCTTCCGTAGTCATATATCGTGGCGACAGGCCGTGGAGTTGAACCCAGAAGCTTGTCCTGTCGAACTTGACTTCACTGGTTGGAGTCTCTTTATCATATTTCTACATGACCACCAGATGCTTATCGAAACTCCAAGGTTCACTTGAGATGATTCTTTCAACATCATCCTAATTGTCGAAAGTGAATAGAATTATATGATTGCCAAGGGTCTTGATCTTGAAACCATTGCGCGACCTCCATAAAGGATTGAATGTTCTTGCTATTACATCCATGTTTAGAGCTCTCTTAGTAAGGAACTTCGCTATTATGGAATGATCCTTAGACTTGTCCTCACTTGTGAGGTTGCAACCCGGTCCCTCCCTGTCTGTCAGGGAAAGACGACTCCAACTCTGCGTTATGTCTTCCATAAAACTCTAGAACTTGACCACTAAACACTCTTTTCTATTTCCCAAATCCCTGAAAAAAAAAAAAAAAAAAAAAAAAAAAAATGGTTAAATTTAAATCTTTCAACATAAACATCCATATATATATATATATATTATTTTATTTATTACACATTATATGACGGTGTGAAGGACAGGCTTATGGTAGAGACATCAGCAATACATAATAAATTCAATACCACCCCATCCAAACAAAAAAAAACCATGGAACATTGGAACAATAAAAGAAAATTAATTAAGACACAAAGCTATTACTTCAAGGCTTGGTAGCAGGCAAGGTGTTTCCAATGTCAATGACAAACCGGTATCTAACATCATTTTTAGCAAGACGCTCCATTGCGGTGTTCACATAATCCATTGAAACAACCTCAATGTCTGCCGTGATGCCATGTTTTGCTGCAAAGTCAATCATCTCTTGCGTCTCTTTCATTCCTCCAATGGCACTCCCGGCAACCATCTTCCTTCCTGAATTATTTTTGCAAATCTTTGTGACTCTCTTAACTAATTATGAAAAATCTAAACAAAATTCTAATTAAGAGTAATCTTAATGGATAGGATTATTGGATAATCTTAAGGATGGGGAAATTAAAACTTCTCTCCACCCTTTCCTTTATGGCCAAAACTTATAAAACAATAAAGTAAAGAAATAAGAACAAGTAATACTAGTGATATTATAATTAATTTAGACCACACTCTTGGCACAATTGTTACTTCACAAGTATAAGTACTTGTAGAGTGTGAAGGGTAAGGGCCAGGATTTAAGTTTTTAAAAATGAGTTTTCATACATATACACTTAGATTATGCTACAGTAGAATTTCTATCTTGTACAAAAAAAAAATGAATATATGAATAATATGACATTTATTTATTTATTTATTTTATTCACGAAATGATACTAATCACATTTATTATTATCTCTATTTTTATCTTCTTCTATTTTTTTCCTGTAAAATTGGCAGAAAAAAGCCTTTGCATTTTTCAGATGAAAAGTTGCAAAGCACAAAAAATGGAAATAATGGAAAATTTATCATGGTCTTAAATTCTAAATAAGCAATTACCCGAAATCAACGGAAACACAGGTAGCTCAAGTGGCTTTTCCGGTGCACCCACCATGACAAGCGTTCCATGGGACTTCAATAGACCAAGCAATGGTAAAATGGGGTGCACTGCAGAAACAGTATCAATGATACCATCCATTGTGTTCATGGCAGCCTGCACAAATTTGATATGTATCCATCATCGACACCCAATATCTCAAAGTACAACCATTATGAGCATGAGTCTAAAAGATGGAAAGTAATATAAGCTAAAAATATACCTGAATTTGGTCTGGATCACGGCTAACCAAAAAAGAATCAGCACCAAGATGTTCCATAGCTTCATCCTTCTTGCTAGGTGAGGTACTAATTACAGTCACTTTAGCCCCAAAAGCCTTAGCAAATTTGACAGCTACATGACCAAGTCCACCTAAGCCCACAACCCCAATATGTTTTTCAGGTTGGGCTAAACCAAAATATTTCAAGGGACTATACACTGTGATCCCAGCACAGAGTAGTGGAGCACCAGCATCAAGTGGCATATTTTCTGGGAAATGAACTATGTAGCGCTCATTAGCTACCATTATGTCTGAATAGCCTCCATAGTTGAATGTTCCATCATGGTAAATGGAATTGTAAGTGAATATCACTTTGGGACAGTAATTTTCAAGGTCATTTTTGCAGCTCTCGCAGGAGTGACATGCACCAACCATGCATCCTACGCCCACTTTGTCTCCAATTTTAACTTTATTCACCTTGATCCCTACTTCTGTCACTTCCCCAACAATTTCGTGCCTTCGACACAAAAATTCCAATGTCAATTTTACTTGTGAGATTTCAAAATGTAAACGTTCTTGTTTCCATTCTCAAAGTTATGCTCATTATAAAACTTATCATATTGAACTATGATATTACTTTGTTAAGATCGATGTTTACAATTAATGTATATTCTTTTCTTTTTCTTTTTTTCTTTTTTGAGCTAAATTAATGTATATTCTTATTCTTAGAAAATAATCTCTTTGTATAACATTTAAATTGTTATAATAAATTAAAAAATAAATATACATATATTCGTCCAACATTATCTCTTTTCTAATCACATCGGCCGATGCGTTTTAAAATTGTTTAATCAGAATTATTTTGATTTGGAACTTAGATGCATTAGCCACACCACTTTCATCCATTGCTCTTGGAATATTATGATTGGAATTCAATGAACTTTTAAACTAAAAATCGAAGAACGTGATGCAAGCCTAAAGAAAAAGTTTGTCATTTATTATCTTTTATATTTGGAATAATGGAAAGAATTCTTTTATATTTATGTTATTTTGAGATTTTTTATTCATAAAAGAAAATTATATAAATGAAAAATTTTTGTTTTTGCTAATCACATATCATGTGCTCAATGATTAACAAGTCATGTGAATATTAAATAAATAAATATATATATATATATATAACACTTTCTTTAACAATTTGATGAAAACTTATTAGAAAAAATTGTTTTGATTAAATCAATCCTAGCTCAATCGATCATAGAGACATAATCAAAACAATTGAAAACTAATTAGTATATTAAGCAATGAATAAAACTTGGCGATGAATTGTGAAAGTTTACCAAAATATATTTTTCTTTTGCTTTATATATATCATCATCATCATAATCACTTGACATATATTTTGAGAGGATTATGACTTAATTCGTTTCACTGTTCTTATATAACGTAACTAATAAAAAAATGAGGGGACTAAATGTAATTTTCCTAAAAATTACTTATTACTATACCTATATTTAAAGTTGTGATTTACAACTATATTTTATGTCAGCTTTATTCCATGACAAAAAGTGTTATAATTGCATTAATTTATTTTCTTGTATTTTGTGGGAATTTATTGTATTGGGTTTAATATTAAGTTGGTAAAAAATCGAGCATGAAATGAAGAATTAGTGCAATTTCACAACTAATTACTTGCGAGAAGAATATCCCACGAAAAGGGCACGTGAGAAGCACATACTGGAAGTTGAAGACTCATGTCAGACTATCGATTTCGTGAGTGTCTCGCAGGTAAGGCCTTCCCACGAAATACTCGCGAAACATTCTGCTTGGAGAATTTTAAGAGTGACTTTCTTACCCTTCACCTATACTATATATACCCTCATTACCCACAAAAGTATGAGAGGCTATTCAGAGAGAAAAATCCTAGATAGATTTTCTACAACATAACACACTCATCTTTTAGAGAGAGCTACTCATCTTTAATGAGAAATTATTGTAACATCTTCTCCTTCTCTCTTCCATTATCATACCTTAAGAGGAGATTTGTATCCAAACACAACCCACATATTTTCAAAGTGGGTTTTCTACAACATAACACACCCATCTTTTAGAGAGAGAGAGCTACTCATCCTTAATGAGGAATTATTGTAACATCTTCTCCTTCCCTCTCCCATTATCATACCTTGAGAGGAGATTTAGAGAGAGAGCTACTCATCCTTAATGAGGAATTATTGTAACATCTTCTCCTTCCATCTCCCATTATCATACTTTAAGAGGAGATTTGTACCCAAACACAACTCACATCTTTTCAAAGTGTAAAGAGTGTTTTAGAGCTTAGGAAACTTTGAGGATTTGCCAAAAGAAGCCAGTGAGGCTTGGCAGATGCAATCAGATGTATTATGGGATCCGGAAAGTTAGAGAAGACATGACTCCGAGAAGTCTGTTGGTAGCAGGAGCTTTGAGGGCTCAAGTAGATTGGGTAGACTAGGCTTAGAAGGTTTTTTGTTATTTATGTACTTCAGTTTTATTCTCTAGTGGATCGATTTCAATTTAGAGGGTTGTGGAGAGGTTTTTCACCGAGTTTTTCGGTTTCCTTTTCGATAACACATCTTGATTTTATCTTATATTGGCATCTCTCTTCTCTTACTCTTGTACTTTACATTTATTATTTGTTGTTCATGTTTATGCACTAGTGTAGTATCAGTTCTATGCGCACATTTACTCTTATTCCGCACTTTGATTAAGTAAGAGTAAAAGCAATCTAGCCATATTTTAAAATTTGGAGTCTAAACAAGTTCTTGTGTTTTCACACAAATCCAAGCTTTCAC
The DNA here is from genome assembly GCF_002906115.3 of Quercus suber. Lineage (NCBI taxonomy): Eukaryota > Viridiplantae > Streptophyta > Magnoliopsida > Fagales > Fagaceae > Quercus > Quercus suber. The sequence goes on along the minus strand of NW_027069485.1, from coordinate 2,141,563 downwards.
TATATATTGGTATAAAAAATTAAAAATTATCAAAAAGCTTGGAGGTCCCTGGCCGAAAAAGTTTCTCTCCAAACAAGTTTGAAGAAAAACCTTTCAAAATCCGATAATATCTTTTTATTGGATGTGAATTTTAAAAAATTAAATTGTTAAATTGCATGTTCATATTATTTCCTCCATACTAGCAAAATTGCAAAAAGATCAAAAATTAATAGATATGTCGTCAATCAAATATTTCAATTTCAATTTTTGTGATAAAAACTACGCATAAAAAATAAGTTCATCGATCGAATAGTAAATAATATCTAATTTGAATGAAATTTGTCATACACGTTAAGAATGTAAAGAATATGCAATTTAACGGTTAGATTTTCAAAATTTACATTTAATTTAAAAAAAAATATAAGTGCAGTTTAAAGATTTTCTCTTAAAATTAATTTGAAAAGAAGCTTTGTCCGCCCTCATCTACGTAGCCCCCAAGAGGTTCTGCCATTAGTTGGTTACATAGTTTAGATGGAAAAAGATGCAATGTTATAAGTCAAAGTCCATAATATGTATTAAGTAAGAAAATACTTCTTTTTTTCTTTTTCTTTTTTTTTTTTAATTTGCTCGATCACATCATATGTTATATTTTATAATAAATTTGTGTACTGAAAGTTACGATTGCATCAATTAATTATTATTTTTTTCAACCCTTCTCTAAAAAAAATGACTATCTCTTTTCAATGGAATGTAATTACTACACTGTCCTTGTGCCTAACGACTATACTTTTTTTTTTTTTTTGGAAGGACCTAACGACTATACTTTATTAAAGACTAAACAAATTTCATAATTTCACTATAGTTTATTGTGGTTTCAAATCATAACTTAAATTTTACAAAAGTTTCGATAAAAATTAAAAAAAAAAAAAAAAAATCGATTGAGCTAGACTGCAAGCACAATGTGTTATGAAAAATTTTATTATTAAAATACAAAATTTAAAAAATAAATAGATAACAGAGTTTCCCTTAGAGTAATTATTTTAATATGCTTATAATATGTCACATGATCTAAGGAGAAAAAAAATGAAATAAAAAAGAAGGCATCACTTGTTGCAACCACAGTGTTTAGGACACAATTTTTATTATGTTATATTATATTTTAAAGTATGATGTGAACATCTTTCTCAAAAAAAGTATGATTTGAACATAAACTTATATAATGTATAATTTTATTGTGAATGTTAGATCACAATAAAAAAAATGATTAATTAATATGTAATTTCACGATTTCTATACAATTTATTAATTAGAGTTCTATAATTTCACATGAAGAATTTATTGTTTTTGAATAAATTTTAGTCACAATTCATGTGATTTTTTTTATAAAAATAATTAGTTAATAGAGACCAATTGAGAGTGTGAATCAAAACGATTTAAAAGAGTTCTTGATTTAAATCTCAAGAGGTTGTATTAGTAGTTCTTAAAGTCTCATGATATCAATGAGATCCTAGGCATTTAAAGAAATAGTCAAATATTCAAAAAAATCTGAATATCTTCGTCTATCAAAAAAAAAGTTCTTGATTTTTTTAAATTTTAAGGTTTAATTTGAAATGATTCCAAGATATTGGGGAATTATTTAATTTATTATCTCTGTTATTTTACAGTGGCATCCATTATCAACGTATCCATTTTGGATCTCATTTAAAAAAAAAAAAAAAAAATTACCCTGGAACAAGAGGGTAGAATGAGAAATCCCAATCATTCTTGATGCTATGAAGATCGGAGTGACATATTCCACAGTACAGCACCTTAAACCTGACATCCTCATCCCCTGTTTCCCTGCATTAATTTTTCATTTCAACAAAATCGTCAACTCACCGTCAAGGCTAGTAGTACACACACTTTCCAAAAATAAGTAAAATCAAGTCACTATTTTTCTCGTTTCTGAGGGCTATATGTGTGCAAGTTTGTGCGTGTAATATACACTCCTTTGATAGTAATACAAAGCGAATATTAATGAACGTTACCTTCTAGAGAAGTTGAAAGGAGAGAGATGACCAGATTGGTCTCTAGCAGCCCACCCAAAAGCCTTCACAGGGTGTTCTTCTTCTGGTGGTACCTTTGCCATTGGAGTGAAGAGTAGAGAACTAATGTGTTATTGCCTACAGAGTGGAAGAGCAAAAGTACGATGAATTGGTCTTGACTCTGCTTCTCTTTATACAGAAAGAAACGTAGGTATATTGTGGATTGAGGATGCTTGTGGATTTATTGATGGACTTTTCTTTGAGGATAATTTTTAGTTGTTAAGAAGGCCTTGCAAATTTGTAAAGTGAAAACTTTATAAGAGTGCAGCCATTGTCACGTGTCTATCTGTATTGTTGGGTTTGGCGAGTGAGAGAATATTTGTAAATTAATTATAGCAAGTGGAAGAACGTTAAAAAAAACATTCACAATATTATAACATATCTTTGTCAAAGTACAAAATGATTGTCACTACTCAATATTTATATTATGACACATCTTGGCGCAGGTGAGAGTATATGTGTAAATTAATTGAGGATGAATAAGAATTAAAGCATTTCATTGACGTCATGGATTAGCTAAGGTATATGTAATACCCAGTAAAAGAGAGAGAGAGAGACACTTTAAAGGTGGGGTATTTAAATAAATCTTGTTGTGGGATTAATTTTATAATTAATATTTGTAAAGTTGTGAGAGAGAGAGAGACACTTTAAAGGTGGGGTATTTAAATAAATCTTGTTGTGGGATTAATTTTATAATTAATATTTGTAAAGTTGTGATTTACAATTATATTTTATGTTGTTTTTATTTTATGACAAAAAGTATTGTAATTGTATTAATTTATTTCCTTGTATGTTGTGAGATTTTACTATATAGAAGTTCGCGAGTAAAGGTTCTTAAAAAAATGCCACGTGAGAAGCACATGCTAGAAATTGAAAAGTTAAGTGTCAGGTTGCATTTCACAAGTACTTCGTGAGAATGGCCATTTCACGAGGTACCCACAAAACTCTCTGCATAAAGGATTTTAAGTGTCTTCACCCATACTATATATACTCTCATTACCCACAAAAGTAAAGGAGACTATTCAGAAAGAAAACTCTAGATAGGTTTCTACAACACAACACACCCACATTTTTAGAGAGAGAGAGCTACTCATCCTTTAGTGAGAAATCATTGTAGTCTCTTTTCCTTCCCTTCTCCCATTGTTATACATTGAGAGGAGATTTGTACCAAAACACAACTCACACCTATATAGACTGTAGAGAGTGTTTTGGAGCTTAGGAAGCATTTGAGATTTGAAAAAAGAAGCTGGTGAGACTTGGCAGATGTAATTGGGTAGTATTACAGGATCCAGAAAGTTAGTGAAGACAAAACTCCAAGAAGTCCATTGGTATCAGGAGCTTGGAGGGCTTAAGTACATTGGGTAGACTAAGCTTGGAGGGTCTTTTATTATTAATGTACTCCAACTTATTCACTAGTGGATTGATTTTGATTTGGAGTGTTGCGGAGAGGTTTTTCACCGAGTTCTTCGGTTTCCTCTTCAATAACATATCTTGGTATTATCTTGTGTTTGCATCTCTCTTCCCTTACTCTTTGTACTTTACATTTATTGTGTATTGCTTATGTTTATGCACTAGGGTAGTTCCAGTTTATTGCACTTCATTTACTCTTATTCCGCACTTAGATAAGTCAGAGTAAAAGTAATCTAACCGTAATTTTAAAATTGAGAGTCTAAACAAGCATTAGTGTTTTACACTAATTTGAGCTTTCAATATTATTAAGTGACTTTTTAGAAAATTAGGTTGAAACCCTAGCTATATATAAGTTAATTAAGTCAGTGTATAATTATAGATATTTTTAAATGAGAACTTCTCAGTAAATTCACATAAAGAAGGATTGGTGGCACACTTGATGTAAAAGCCTAAGAAATCTCATCATTCATCAAATCTAAGCTTTATATGAAATTAGAATATTTTTAGGTGGGTATTTTTGGCTAGTAGTAAGACTATCTAAATATCCAATGAGTTTTATAATGTAAACAAAGAAGGATTTAGATTAGATTTTATGTAATTTGGACACTAAGTACCTATTACTATCTCGTTAATTTAATATATTTTTTATGCTCATTGTTGTGTGTAAGGCTGCATTTGTTTCGACTGAAAACGATTTCAAGAAATCCTTTTACACCATGCTCCATGTTTGGTACGTACTGAGAATTGGGTCAATTGAAATTGATTTTCTGCGTTGACTGTAAAATAAGGCCTCTCTGGTGTAAAACCACTTCATGGTTTATTTTACCTTCAAATGAATTACACCCCAGGAAAATAGAAGAGAGAGAGAAACAACCAGAGGAGAATACACATCCAAGCATCGGCTCGTTTGTCGCACCCCAGCACCGGCTCGCTCGTTGCACCCAGCACCGACTCACTCATTACACCCCAGCACCGGCTCGTCGCACCCCAGCACCGGCTCACTGCACCCCAACACCAGGGAGATCACACCCACTCAACCTCACCGCCATGCTCCACCGCTGCATGTCTCTAATCCACATCTAAGCTACCTATCTACCCACATAACTCAATCCCCATTTCGGCAAACCCACACCCACCCGATCTAGCTGCCCCGTCCTCCATCAGTACCGATCTCTCTCTTTCTCGATCTGGCCAGCGCCGTCCTCTGTTGGTACCGAGATCGCACTTTCCCGATCTATCTCTCACTCTTTCTTTCTCCTCTCATCAAGTATATTATGTATATATTGTGAATAAATGGTTTTTTTTTTTTTTTTTTTTTTTTGTTGTGTTAAGTGTGTATTTTGAAATTTTCTGTTATAAAATTTGTTTAGAATCTAAGAAAATGACTGAGAAAATGTGAAGCATTTGTAGGAAAATAGCAATTTTAAAATGTTACCTAATACCGAAAATCGTTTTCTGCACTATTTTCCATTGCATAACCAAACACCTCGATTTCCTTTTCCTTATAGGAATTCATTTTCTCTTGCATTCACTTTACGCTTGGAATTCAATTTACATCGAACCAAACGCAACCTAAGTCTAGATAGAATTGCAGATTGTTAAGTATGGTAGGTCTGGTTTCTGCATAGGTTTCTCTTTAAGAAGTTGGACCGAAGTGTTGGATTGGTTGAATAGGAAAAGTTAACTAGTGTAGGCTTGAAGTTTGATAAGCAATCACATGTAACAAAAACAAACAAACAAACAAAAAAAGGGGAAGGTACATTCGTATAGAAGGAGAAAATACACTATGCATTGGATGCATGGTATACCTCCTCGTATAGAAGAATTTGAGGTGGTGTTCTTTTACAATTGACTTTTGACCCTATATGGCTATATGTATTCTATAGGCTTTATTCCTAAGGAACTATTAGTGGCAGAAGGTAAAGGGAAAAAAGAATATATATATATATATATATATTTTTTTTTTTTTATGGTTCCAAAATATGGATAGGTCTTCTGTGATGCTATTTTTTCCTCTATAAGGAGAGTTAATAATTAGAAAATTATTGGATATTTTTAGTAGTTTCTCTTCTGATTAGGTATCATTATAAGTTTTTCTTAAATTATTTAATTATTGAGTAAAAATGGTACTTGAATAAAAAAAAAAATTGTTTTAGGTGATATCTAAGGATTTTAGAGGAAGTGTTAGGGAGAAGTTCTTTTATAATGAGCTAGTTGAGGTAAATAACCTTATCCTAATTAGTTTTATTTTACTTATACTACTGTATTTTAACTACTAAATATTTTTATAATTGTTACATTTTTATGTCAATTGTACTACTGATTTAAAGTAAAGAATAAAGAATTATCACAAATATATTTGATAACTAAATATATGGTTTTATATATATGTATTTAAATGAGATATATTTTTTATTGAACTCTGATTTGATATATATGATTTTGGACAATATGACTATGTTGTGACTCTAATACCCAGCCAATGGGGGTTATTCATTGGTACCAAAACTAGTTCTATCTGGGGCATCACAAGCTTTTCATGTTTCTGGACCTAGCTAATGGGGAACATACATTAGCACAGAACTAGTTTCTTCTAAATCTGATGCCTAGTCACGGAAATATAGCATGACCTTAGTCATAAATATATAAGATAGTTAAGAATGCGAATATATTTGAATTTATGAATTATTTTAAGGCTATGAAACTTCTTTAGTTTATTTTTTGAAAACCCATATTATATTATAGCTTTGACATATGTGAAATATTTTGATCTCATAAATTTATATTATTTTGTCAATCTATATACTTGTTTCAACTAGTTTGGTATTTGGTAAGTAAGTTCTAGTTAGCCCAACTAGTAAAGTCTCTAATAGCTGAATAAGAGATCTGTGGTTCAATCCCCATCTACAATAAGTTTGAACTCTCTAAAAAAAAAAGGTTTGGTATTGGGTAACTTATTGAGTTGTCAACTCATCCCTCTTTCCCCTCCAGTTTCAGATTATGGAGAATAGCAAGTTTTGAGACTTTTACTAAGTGTGTACGGTTGAATGGAGATTATAAATTTTTGAAACAAGATGATCTTGTAATAATTAGTATATCTTTTGTTTAACGGTCATGAGGTTTGGATTGTTGTTTCTATTAGTACTTTGGATATCTTTTGACAACTGCATTATTGAGGATGATTGTGGATTTATTGATGGACTTTTCTTTGAGGATAATTTTTAGTTGTTAAGAAGGCCTTGCAAATTTGTAAAGTGAAAACTTTATAAGAGTGCAGCCATTGTCACGTGTCTATCTGTATTGTTGGGTTTGGGGAGTGAGAGAATATGTGTAAATTAATTATAGCAAGTGGAAGAACGTTAAAAAAAAAACATTCACAATATTATAACATATCTTTGTCAAAGTACAAAATGATTGTCACTACTCAATATTTATATTATGACACATCTTGGGGCAGGTGAGAGTATATGTGTAAATTAATTATTGCAAGTGGAAGAACGTTAAAAAAAACATTCACAATATTATACCATATCTTTGTCAAAGTACAAAATGATTGTCAATACTCAATATTTATATTATAACACGTCCTGGGGCAGGTGAGAGCATATGTGTAAATTAATTATAGCAAGTGGAAGAACGTTAAAAAAACATTCACAATATTATACCATATCTTTGTCAAAGTACAAAATGATTGTCAATACTCAATATTTATATTATGACACATCTTGGGGCAGGCATCTTTGAATGCCAAAAAAGAAATCACAAAACTCAGTGAAGTTGGCCAAGTGGTTGGAGACTTGGTCTCCAAGTGGTTGTCTTGGCTTTGACTATGAGCTCTTTAGTTCAAGTCCGGACACCATCACTTTGAAAAGACTCTCTGGGCTAGCGATTTACCCTGCTATGGGCCCACCCATCGTGAATAGTTATTAGTTTCTGGTTGAAAGTTTTGAGAAAACACTGTGAGAAACAAAAAAAAAAAAAAAAAAAAATCACGAAGCCAAGAATTTGTCAATCGAGGGATGTATTAAAAATTTGATACCTATATTGTTTTTTTCATTATGTTATATTATATTTCTATTGGAATAATCTAAAGTATCTATAAGAGAATTCTCCTCTTTGGACTAGACTTTTCAATGGTTCAGAAATACTCCTTATTAAGGACATATTTTATGTAATCGGCTAATCTTTTAACAAAATGCATTTTACTTGTAATTGGGTAGATCTAGGATGAGTTTAGTACTTCAAGAAATATGTTGTTCAAGCCAAGTATTAAAGCTATGAAGATTGAACCAAGAAACAAGTGAAGAAAAGTTATTCATTAAAACTCGACAGAAGCTCAACAAAAGCTCGATAGAAGCTAAATCTATCGAGACTTAATGAAGAAGCTTGATAGAAGCTCGACAGAAGCTGAATCTGTCGAGATCTACGAAATCAGAATTTTCAGATATGATTTTTTGGCTCATGCTGACATGTATGTGTAGGGTTTCTCTTCTCACAACCCTAAACATATATAAGAATTATTTTAAAGGCCGTCATACATAGAACACATGCAGAAATTGACCTAGTGCATTATTCTCTTTGCAAGAAGTTACTGCGTCTTTTACACCTTAGGGTTTTGTAACCAAGTACTTATTGATCTTCATTATTGATGAAGTGAAGAACTTTGTAGCAAACATCTTCTTCAAGTTACTAGAGTTAGTCACGTACTGGGAGCCATGCATCATGGTTAGTCATGTACTAGGATCCATGCAAAAGGTTGGCATTCATATATTGAAGAGTTCAGAGGTTCTGAAGCGGTAGAAGGTTTCTACTGTAAGTTTATTTACGGGGATTGTAGAGTCTAGGGACAAAAGTTTTGTACTAGATTTGAAACTTCTCTTTACTATAGTGAATTGCTTCTCGGCAAGTTTTCCCCTTAGGTTTTTTATTATAAAACTAGTTTGTTTCATTGGTTTTTCTAGGTCATCATATCTTGTCTTATTTACTATTCTGCTGGGCATGATATTGATGTTTGTTTGTTTTAACAAAGTTTATTAATAATAAATCTAATTAACAACTTGGTTTTAAAACTTGTTAATTCTATCAACCGGGGTCTAAATTTCCCAACACCCCTAGACCCTAGGTAATAGGGACAAAACTTAAGAATAACTTGGTAAAAATATATCTCCAACTCTACGTAAAGTGCTTACAAAGTAGGAAACTCTTCTACTAATGCATGTCTTCAAAAAAAAAAAAAAAAAAAAAAAAAAATCTTAATTCATGTAAATTTTGGTTTTTAATTCTATTTTAATTTTTTTATTTAGTTAAAATTGATAAATTTAAATTTTAAATTTAAATGCTGACGTGTCATTTTTTAATGCCAAATAAAAATTTTATTATTGTTATTTTACTAGTCACATCAGCTTTTAGTGTGCCAACAGTGCACTCCATTTGCCACGTAAACAATTTCTCTTAGTGAGATAATAGTAATGACTAAAATAGAACGCGTTTTTCATTTTAGATATTAAAAGCGGTAAAATAAAAAAGTAGGGACAAAAGTGAAAATGAGGTGAAAATATAAGGACGAAAATAATATTTCAGCCAAAAAACTATTTGGTTACTCAAAACAGATAGAAAACAAAAACCGTAAATCAAGTACACTTAATGAGTTCTAGGTTTCGAATCCTAGCTGGAAAAAAATAATAAAAAACAAAACTGTAAGCACAAGAACAAAGTTTAGAATGTGCAGACAAACCCAAACCCACAACACTCTCTCCCTCCTCCACTTCCTCTCGTCATGCATGAAATCATCCTTGCCGCACCACCATTGTTGAACCAACCATCGATGTATATTCTTATTCTTCTTCCCTTTCTTCTTCACCTCTGTATTCTTCTTTTTCTTGTTTTGTTCACTGCCAACTAATGGTCCGTTTGAGATCCATTTATTTTGTTGAAAATAAAATTTTTTTGCTGAAAGTACTGTAAATAAAGGTAAAAGTATTGTAGATAAAAGTAAAAATTAGCTTAAATAGTACAGTAGGATCCATAAATAGTACCAAAAAGTATAAGGGGACACATAAATAATAGCAAAAATAAACTAAATAGTAAAATAAGTTAGCAAAAATAATCTTTACCAAATAGACATAAAGTTGAAAGCTTTTCAAAACTCCACCAGCTCAAGTGGCATGGCCTTTTTTTGGCCTTACATATTCACTTTTTTACTTTGTAAAATAACTAAATAGACACATCAATATATTTGTGTAGGGTCAGTTTTTGCGGCCCAAGCCCAAGGAGGTATGGATTTGGAACCCTCTGAGCCCAAAACAATAAATTTTGTAGAGAGTGGGCGAAAGGGCTAGGCAAATAATGAAAATGACAGTATTAAACAGCAACACCAATGAGAGAAGTTGAATTAATGTGCTCTCGGACTAATATGAGTACTCTGTCCGAAGAGAAGTTGTTCATTGATAATCAAGGGTTACAATTGCTGGAGCTACAACCATCTAAGGTACCCTTTCTCTCTCCTGTTTTTCGATCCCCTTCCATCAGAGGTACCCTTCCCTTATATAGCATTACCTTCTTACATCTCCTCCGTCCACTTGTTCATCATCCAGGCATCCACTCGAGTACATGTCCCATCATCCCACCTTTAGCCTTATGTGAGTGGCGGTAGCTGAGAAAGCACCGTTCAGGTGTCCTGTCCACATAAATGCGGCCAGAAAGGTAGGTACAGGGCATTAAATGTGGTGGTTGAAGTACGCCTCCTTGATATTCCCCTGTTGCTGTTATCTTCATGTGTGTTCGAGGTTCCTCTCCCTCCTTACACTTGTCAAATAGATCACTTGAACCTCCCATACTCGCGTTTGATCAAACCTCTTCGGATCCGAGGACTCATGACTGCTCGGACGTATGAGCATCTCCTCGGATGGTATACGTGTTCGTCTCCAGGCATCCCCCATTGGCGTGGGCTTCCGACTGAAGGCTTCATCTCCTCGGATGAAGAATGTTCCTCTTTTAGGGCCTTGGGCCGAATAAGCTGGGCTGGGTTTTTCTCCCCCCACACTAGCCCCTCAAAATTGTAGTTTTTCGTACGCATCCGAAGAGAAAAAGTAGGATTTTGACTTCCCCTGG
>NW_027069485.1:2004133-2130892 GCF_002906115.3 Quercus suber | reverse complement strand
AGTGAATTGCTTCTCGGCAAGTTTTCCCCTTAGGTTTTTTATTATAAAACTAGTTTGTTTCATTGGTTTTTCTAGGTCATCATATCTTGTCTTATTTACTATTCTGCTGGGCATGATATTGATGTTTGTTTGTTTTAACAAAGTTTATTAATAATAAATCTAATTAACAACTTGGTTTTAAAACTTGTTAATTCTATCAACCGGGGTCTAAATTTCCCAACACCCCTAGACCCTAGGTAATAGGGACAAAACTTAAGAATAACTTGGTAAAAATATATCTCCAACTCTACGTAAAGTGCTTACAAAGTAGGAAACTCTTCTACTAATGCATGTCTTCAAAAAAAAAAAAAAAAAAAAAAAACCTTCTCAATTCACTTTGATATTTCCCTCAAGACCATGTTCCTTTTTTTTTTTTTTTTTTTAACTTTATCAAGACTCACTAGTTTCTTTTATTTAAATTTTTTTTTTAATTTCCTGTTTCCTTGATTCCCAATCTCACATACACTAGACCAAAAAAAACAAAAGAGCATTATCGCACCCGCAAAGTGCATGTAACGAGGCTAGTAATATATAAAACAGTACTTTATGAGGGTGAAAAGCCCCTAGATTACTTGGTATCTATTCTAGGTGGAGTCAATTATTTGTAGGAGTTTTATTAACAATGAGAGTTGTTTTAATTTTCCTTCGTCATTAAAAAATAAAAATAAAACTGTATTATAAAGTATATAAACAAAATTCATAATATAAATTAAGTATTTTATAGCTTAATTCATAGTACATTCTACAAAAATAAAATATGTATTAAAGTTTAACAAACTTAAGACGAGATTGTTTAAAAACAAATATTGGAATATCTAACTTAAATTTAATAAACTATTATTTTTATTTTATTTTATAATCAACTATCATTTTTATTATCCCATAAAAAACTTGAGAAAAAGCTAATAGTAGAGTGACATTTTCTATTGGGTAAAATATCATTTTCGTCCCTAAACTATTACAAAAGTTTGTTTTTCGTCCCTAAACTTTCAAAAGTTCTATTTTCGTCCCTAAACTATCACAAAAGTTCATTTTTCGTCCTAAACTTTTCCAAACGTATTGATTTTCGTCCCTCCATCTGACAGAGTGCTGACGTGGCTTGACAAAGTGCTGATGTGGGAGGGACGAAAATCAATACGATTTAATTTGTATACTATTATTACATTATTATTATTGATTCTACGTAATATTATTATTTTAGTTATTATTATTAACTAGGCATTGTACATAATAATATTAAAAATAGAATTATTATTATTATTATTATTATTATTATTATTATTAGTAATAGTAGTAGTAGTAGTTGTTGTTGTTGTAAATAGGCATTGATAGGAGAAAATGTGAAATATTTACTCTTGTTTTGAATTAACCAAACGCGTTTTTAATTTTGGAAACACATTAAAACTGATTTTTATTTTCATTCTCAAAAACAAGATTTTAAAAGCAAAATAAAATAAAAAAAGTTACCAAACATAACTTCAGTTCTTTCTATATTTTCTCACTTTTTCTCATTTTTCTAAAGATACAAGTAATACTTTAACACAGCCAAAATAAAATAAAATAAACTATTCCCAAACCAAACAGTACAATTTGCCTGACTGTTTGATACTAGTAGAAAACATTATGTGGGACCCGCAGCCATATCTAAAGCGAGGTGCATTTACATTGCAAGCGAAGACATTGTCAATAAGGAAAGAGTTCACATTAGGTCCGGTCTTAAGTAAAGTCAAACTCAAAAAATGTTTGTTGTACCAACTATTATGAGTTTATAATAAAAGCCTTTTTTTTATTATTTATTATTTATTTTTTATTTTTATACAAGATAAAATTCTACTATAATTTAATCCAAGAATGAAACTCCTTCATAAAAACTTGAATTTCGACCTTTGCTCTTGCCCCCAATCCACATTCTACAAATATTTATATTTATAAAGTGATCATCACACTAAATATATGTGGTAGTATCTAAATTTGAAATGGGTAGCTCATAACCCTTATTATTTAGCAAAAAAAAAGGTAGTTCATATTTTGAAATTTGTGACTTAAGGATCATCATTGGAACCTGGGGTTTGAATGGTATGGCAAGGCACGATATGGGACGTCTCCAGTATATTTTCCACAATTCCTCTTTGAAAAGGGGTAAAAAGTAAAAACAAGTTAGGGTAGTTATAATATTTCATTGATAATTATTCTGATAAAAAAAAAAAAAAAAGCTTAAACCTCTTCTAAGAATAAAAACAAAAAACTTAAACCTAAACCAAAATTATTTATTTATAAATAGAGAAAGAATAAAAAGAGTTGGGGTCCACACATTTGGAGACTCAAACATTTAAAAAAACAAAAACAATAAACAAAACAATAAAATAAAATAAAACGTTTCTTCAATTGTAAATATTCTACTTTGACATTTTAGAAGCCTCCTTTCCTCACTTGCACCTTTTTATCATCAATTTATAATTTTACAAAGCTTCATGAATTATCATCCATATTGATAAATACATAATATTTTCCAAATATAATTAAATTGTTAATTTTAATTTGATGGTTATTTCCGATTTGTTTAGGTTCAAATTACACCAGTTGTAACTTTAAACAATATTACACAACTTAATATTTTTTAATTGGATGTGAATTTTGACAAATCAATCGTTAGATTACATTATCTTCGTATATTCTCTATGATTGAAAATTTTTAAGGTAATTAAAGATTAATAGTTTTGTCATCAAACAAATATTTAAATTCAAGTTTTTATAGTTTAAAATAATGCATAAAATATGAGTTTGTGAATCATATAGTAAATAACATCCAATTAATATGAAAATTGACATAAATATTAAGAACATATAGAACATGTAATTCAACAGTAGGATTTTCAAAATATGAATTGTGGGGGGAAAATGTCTAATCTAACATAGGGGGCCTAGAGCCCCATGTAAGGATTATTGTGCGTCCAAAGAGAAGGAGAGGCAAGGGCAAGGCCCATCTGGAAGAGGGACCCCCAAGGAGAAAAGTGATTACAATCCGAAGAGGTCGCCTTCTGTCCGAAGAGGTTATACTCCTCTGATGCGAATAGTATGGATCAATTGAACGTATAAAAGTTCAAGATGATCTTTCGAGGACTCCTCCTGATCAAGATAAGCTCTGAGTATACTTGGAGACGATAAGGATGAAGAAATATCTAAAAGGAAAGCTGCTACCACCATATTTAATGCTCTGCAGCAACTTTTCTAGCCGCATTTATATGGAGAAGACCCCTGAACAGTGTGTCGTCACCTACTGCCACTCACACAGAGCTAAAGGAGATGTTTGACATGACATATACTCAAGTGGACTTATGGATGAGGTACAAGTGGACGATGGAGATGAGGAGAATGGAGGTTATATAAAGGAAAAAAGCTTCTGAGGAAAAGAGAAGGAGGGGAAAAAGAAGAGAGAAGAAAAGAGGAAGAGCTTTATTGTAACCCTAAGATCTATATTCACCACATTATCAATAATATAGCTCTTCGGACACCCATTCTTTACGTGTAAATTCATATTGGTTTGTGCTTGAGGGTTGTGATTAGTTGTTGTCGATTCCATAATCAACCTAACTCTTTCACCCATACTCTACAAATTCATTGTTTTGGGCTTGGGCCACAAATCCTAACCTTACATGAATTATATAACAAGTTATTGGATGGTATAACATTGTTTAGAGTTACATTAGGTGCAACTTGAACCCAACCTATATATATATATATATATGGTCACAAATGTTTAACACTTTAAGAGAGAGAGAGAGAGAGAGAGAGAGAGAGAGAGAGAGAGAGAGAGAGAAAATAAAGCTACTGACTCAATATTTTCACAACAAAACCTAAATCAAGAGTTGTTAATAGTAGATAAGAAAGTTATGTCAATGGTGAGCTTAAATGAGAACTAACAACTTATTATTTAGGCTTCTTGTGAAAATATTGTAAAATATTGTATTCATAGCAGTACTATTAAGAAAAGACAAAAGTGAGTGATTGGTGGGAGGGGGAGAGAAAGGGGAGAAAAGAAAAGAAAATTTAAAAAAAAAAAAATAGTGATTTTACAAGACTTCGAAAATGATTAAAATGCAATGAAACATAATGGAGTTTAAATGAAGGTAGAGGGGGGATGAATGTACTAGTTTTATAATTAAGATTAAATCAAGGGAGTCAATACTTTATTGAAGGCCATTGTAGTTTGGTCAAGGAAATGAAATATTTTGGTACTGATTAATAACGGTGTACCGTTTTAAGATTACCGCTAATATATATATTAGTCAAAATCTATATAATTTGTTACAAATATTTAAAATAATAAATTTACATCTATGCTTTAATATGTTAACTTTTTTATTAAAATGTTAGCTCATTAATAATAAATAAAATAAATTTGATGTGCTTAGATAATACTTAATAGATTACATGGTGATAATTATATTAATAATAGTAATAATACAAGTTTGTAGTTGTATAAAGATGGCAGATCACTTGTACTTGTAGTAATAATACAAGGGCCAAAATGGCAAAATATCACTGTTTACCAAAATATATATCGATCTACCACTATTTTGGAAATATGGAAGGATCTACCACCTTTTTAAAACTTGAGTTTGTTGCTTAACTTGAGTTCCATAAACTTGAGTTCTTTGAAAAAATTGCCTTCAAAATTGCCAAAAATTTGTTTATGAAACTCGAGATCATGGAACTTGAGTACCATAAAAATATTTCAAAATTTTTCCATGGAACTCAAGTTCATGGAACCCGAGCACCATGGAAAACTTGAGTTCCCAAGATTCAAGTACCCAAAAAGTGGTAGAATCCTATATATTTTCAAAATAGTGGTAGATTGATATATATTTTGGTAAATAGTGCTATTGTGACATTTGGCCATAATACAAGTTTGAATTGTCAAGACCTTTGAAACTTGTGTCCCTTTAAAAAGAAAAAACTATTTGAAATTTAAATTGTCCAAGTTCACTTGAGTGGGTGTCACTGTCAGGGCACACCTCCACACTTAACAAAAGGTGAATTCTCTTCTTTGATGTTAGGACATATGTGATTCATGTTAGGAACATATGTCAACATTTTATGTAATTGGCTAATCCTTTGACAAAACGCATTTTTCTTGTAATTTGGTAGATTTAGGATGTGTTTAATGCTTCAAGAAACAAGGTTTCAAGTTCAAGTGTTAAAGTCATGAAAGTTTGTCCAAGAATCAAGGAATGAAGTGTAGGATTTTAAAAGTCGACAACTGGCATCTATCAAGATTTAAAAACTGCCAAAGCCCATGGCTTAACAACTAGCTTGATAGATAGGTGTGAGAGACCTCGCCTCCAGCCCCTTTTTAGGATTGTTGGGCCAAACCCATATAAATGGATGGAGTTGTGTTATTGCCTCTCAAAATGGCGGTTCGACTAGTTATATTTTCCTCCTTAGATTAAGGGTTTTGCAATGGAGTCGCTACTAATTTAATTATTGGAAAAATAGGAAAACCATAATTGAAAAATTCCTCATTTTATTAATTTGAAATTTACATTGATCATAGGAAAATTACATGGCTTTGGTCCTAGATACAATCTAAGATAAAGTACATGGCTTTATTCCCTAGTTACAATCTAAAAATCGAAAATTACATGGATAAACATTTGACCTACTAACCCTTGATCTAAGCTCGGAGGCTATGTTACAAGGTGGGAAAGTGTTTTGGCACCCATCTTGTCTGGTGAAACCGGTCTTCTAGACTATAATGACCAACATTCATATCATATCATCCAATATGTCAATCAATTTACATGTTGAATTTAATGTGTGTGCATGTGAGAAACCCTAATTCAATTTATTAAGCATTGCATTTGGATTGAAAAATAAATTCTAGTGAATGTGTGTGTGGATGGTGATATCCTAGATTCAAGAATTTAAAAGAATTATTAAACAAACATATTTTTCATATTTTTTATGTGGATTTAAGATTGAAACTAGTGTTATGCATGAACATGTGATGAACAACCAAGAATATGTGAAGAACATATAAGAAAAATTAAGAACATTCAAACATATTTAAAAGAATTCAAATGACTATTATTATACTTTAATTTCAAACTCTCATCATTGCAACACAAAAAACAATTAGGGTAATGGATTATACCTTCATGCAAGATCTATATGGCAGAGGAGGAGATTATTGGTAAAGGTCCTAAGGGTGTAAGAAAAGAAAAGTTAGGAGAGAAAGAGTGAGTCTCACTTAATACCTTGAGTCTCAGAAAGACCAAGATATGACAAGACTACTCAACTTTACTAGAACTCAAGAGAGGGAAAGAGAGGGGGTTTTTGTGTCTTGGAATGAAGGAAATGGAGAGATTGGTGGAAAATCTAGACCTCATTTTAATCTTGGGAAACATCTAGTGCATTAAATGAAGAGATTGGTGGAAGTGAGGAGTAAGTCAAAATTCGGTTTTCCCGTAACTACTGTAACAGCCTATAGAGCCAAATTCAAAAAATCATATTTGACTCAATTCTAATCAGAATTGTCTCGTTCTTATGCTCAAATTGAAGCCTCAGATGTCTAGTTTCTAGGATAATTAAACTCATTCACAGATTCAAAATATTCTGAGAGATATCGATGAAATGATGAGCAGAGATCATTTGTTAGAAAATAGTTTCAGCACAATTAATATTAATAGGTCCCAAATTAGCTCCTAATTAACATTAAATGGCCCCAATCACTCCCATTTCAGACTTAATTGGTTCCAAATTTACTCTAATTAAAAGATAATTGCACAAATTACTCATTGAATAATTAATATTTAACTATCTAATTAATTAGGTGTATGCAACCTCACCATAAAATATAATCCTAACCAATCAAATTATGACACATAATTGATCTCAAATTGATTACACTTGAAATTAATTGTTCATAATCACATATAGTCAGACTTAATTTGTGATAGTGCATCTCGGCCATTAAAACTTGATTTGATGATAACTTTCAATCGGGTGGTCCGATTAGAGCTTATGACCAGTTGATTTAATCGTTACAATATCAAAATCATTTGGTGAAATGAGATTAAGGATCTAATGGTCAGAATCAAGATGCATATTTTCAAGGCAAAATTATCCGTCTGCCCTCTAAGTGAGGTTAAATGTGGGTTGCAAAATGAGGTGTCAACAATAGAGTATTTGTCGAGGTTTATAAAGTTCAATTTTTCAAGCTGATTTTCATCCAATCCGTGAATGTATATTTGAGCTTTCTTTTCTCAGAACCCTAAACATATATTGCCCTCTAAGTGAGCTTAAATGCGAGTTGCAAAATGAGGTGTCAACAATAGGGTATCTGTCGAGGTTTATGAAGTTCAATTTTTCAAGCTGATTTTCATCCAATCCATGAATGTATATTTGAGCTTTCTTTTCTCACAACCCTAAACATATAGAAGGATTATTTTAAGGGCTGAAACAGGTGATGAAAAGTTACACAAGAGTATAATTCCATAAGTGTGAAGAAGAGTGTAACCAGAAACTTAGTTCGCCCTAGTTCTTGAAGAAGCTGTTGTGTTTATACACCGTAGGATTTTGTGACCAAGTAACTTCATGATCTTCATCATCTGGATGAACTAAAGAACTTTGCAGCTAGCATCCTTCTCAAGTTGGTGATCAAGTCACGTACTTGGATCTCCGCAATTGGTTAGTCACGTACTAGAAGCCGTGCATTGAAAATGAGAGATTGTCATTACAAAACAAGTCCAATTGGGTATTGAGGTAAGGGTTCAACTGTAGGTAGGTATAAAGTACTGGGATTCCTTTACTTGCAACCGCTTGTTTTGATAATAGTAGATTCTCGGGAATGGTGACTTTAAAATCACCCGGTGGGATTTTTACCATGTAGGTTTTTTCCATTCGTAAACAAATCACCATGTCAATTTATTTTCCGCTGCATACTTTAGTTAATTGGTGATTTATTTGTGCTGCCACATACAATTGCATGTTAATTTGATTAATTAATAAACTTTGCTAATTAATCAATTAATTCATCATAAGGGGTCAATACGTTTTTAGCCTATCAAGTGGTATCAAAACAGGCACACTCTAATTAAGGTTAATCTTTGCTGTGTGATCCATTGACTCCTATTTGTCATGGATAGAGGACAGTCTCTTATTATACCTCCTTTATTTGATGACACTAACTATACATACTGGAAAGTATGCATGAGAGATTTCTTGTAGTATTTAGATGAGAAAGTATGGCAAACTATGGAGATAGGCTAGACCAAGCCTACAGAAGTGCCAGCTAACTGGGATGATGCTAAGATCAAAGCGACAAATTTCAACAGCAAGGCATTGAATGCTCTATTCAGTGCAGTCACAAACGATGAGTTCAAGAAGATATCCTCTATTGAAACTGCTAAGGAAGCGTGGACCATTCTCCAAACAACCTATGAAGGAACCAAAGCTGTTAAGGATTCAAAGTTTTAGAGGCTCATTACAAACTTTGAAGAGATCAAGATAGAGGAGGATAAGTTGTTCAATGAGTTCTATGCCAAACTCAAGGACATAGTGAACTCAGCTTTTAATCTTGGGGAAACCATTCCTGAATCCAAGATTGTGAGAAAGGTGCTCAAATTTCTACCTAAGAGATTCCATGTTAAGATCACTGCCATTGAGGAATCAACGGACATTAACAAAATTCCTTTAACAGAGTTGGTTGGCAACTTGTAGACCTATAAGTTGAGTTTGACAAGGATCAGGAAATCGAACAAGAGCAAGAGCATGGCATTGAAGGCCAAGAGCAGTGATACTAATGAGTCTTCTGATGATAAAGATTCTAAGATGAAGTCCTACATCACTAGGCAATTCAAGAAGTTTATGAAGAATGCCAATGCAAAGGGCTTCGACAAGGACCGTAGACAGTCGAGTTCTTCTTAGTCTAAAAGCCAAGACAAAGGGAAGAAAGATGCTAAGGATCGCAGTTAGTACACTGTTCCCTCAGGACCAAAGTGTTTTGGGTGTCACCGTTTCGATCATATGAAACAAGAGTGCCTTATGTATCTCAAGACCATTAGGAAGAGTAAGGCACTTGCTACTACATTGAGTGACACTCAGCTTGAGGATAATTTTGATAATGAGGATGATGAAATCCTAAATGCCTTCTCAGCCACCGTAAATCCTATTAAAAGGATTGTTGAAGATGTGGATGAAGAAGAGGAATTAGTGGAGTCTAAGTTTGAAAAGATGGATGAATAAGATAACATCTATACAGCCTATGCAAAGTTATACAAGGTCTCAGAAAAGCATGAGAAGTTGTATAGGTTGGCCACCAAGAAGCTTAGTGATGTGCAGCTTGAGCAGGAAGAAATCTCTACAAAGTTTAATGAAGCAAATCAGACAAATGGATCACTGAGATTTAAGAATAGTTTCTTGGCTGAGAATACCAAGAAGCTTGAGGCAAAACTGTTCCAAGTCAGAGCTCAGTTGGAAAGGACTTCAAGCGCTAAGCTCGATGAGATGCTCAGTCTTTAGAAATTTGATTCCGATCGAACCGGTTTAGGGTATGATTTCTCCTCTTCTAGTATTGCTTTTGCTAGTACTACTATTTTTGGTCCTCCTGCTAATAATGTTAAAATTGAGAACAATGAAGTTAAAAATGAATTAGCTAGTAAGAAAATAGATAAGGGTAAGTATATCTTAGGAGCACCCCTAAACTTGCTAAAAATGAGACTAAAAACCCTAGGGCTAAGAAGGAAAATAATCTAAAGCCTAAATAGAAAAAATAGCATTTTTGTCATCATTGTGGAGCAGCTAGACATACTCGACCTAATTGCTACAAGTGGTTAGCCACTCAAAAGAGCAACAGCATGATTGCGTCGGGAGATCAGAATCAGCTTCCATCCTGTTTCACTCCTCTTGGAGATCTACTCAAAGCCCTCATGTTTCTTTCAAACTTGTACAGTTTTAACTCTTCCCCTTCACCGCCGGATCAAGGGTTCTCCAAACGAAAAGGTTCTTCCAAGGTGTGAAAGGAAAAGGGCTCCAAATGATTCTGTCACTTCTTCTCTATCTCTCCCTTTCTTGTTTTTGTTTTTGCATTACTTGTGTGTTTTGCTTTATTGTTTTGAGTCAGTCTAGTTTTATGTGTTGCTTTGTTTTTGTTTAACATGTTTTTGTTTGGTTAGTTTTCAGTTTTGTTTTATTTTGTTTTTCATATAAAAAAAAATTCAAAAATTCAAAAACGGTGTGTGTATGTGTTTGTGTACATTGGTACTTGCGTATCTTGGATGGTCATTGAAACAAAGTTTTCTAAACTTTGTATCTTTTGTAGCTTAGATGAGCATCTCTATTCATGCATAATTAAGCAAGTGAGTTTTGTGGCTCGTGTTTGTGATGAGTAAGATTAAGTAATCACTTGTACTTAATGCTCGTATGACTTTTTTTGATGGGAATGACTAGAAAATCCTAAGAGAAATGTATAAATAACCATCTCACCACTGTTGCCCGCTAATCATGAAATGACATCCGTGTGCTTCGGCATAGTAAAAGTGCAATGTCAAATTCTTAACATCATTGGGTATTTCTTTTCTCTCTCTTATATGCCCATGCATGGTTTGCTTAAAAGAAAAAAAAATAAAAATATGCAAAGAAAAATAAAAGCAAAAAGATCAAAATGCTTTATATGATTGCAACATGTATTCTAAGAGATGTGAGAGTTATAGAATGTATCTCAAAAGTGATAGTCCCCATCAAACAATTATAATTGTCTGTGAGTTAAAGTGATTTTCTCATATCTCAAATCGTTATAAAATGTAGACACTTATGCAATCTTGCGATGTTTTCATACATGACACGTAATATTTTCTGCTACTTTTGATACATGTGCAGGTACAATGTGATTTGGCTATCACAAGGAATACATGTGTTAATATATGCTCACTAAATTGTCTTAACTTGTTTTTGAAATATAAAATTGATTAGACCTATTTAGTGTGTGTGTGTGTGTGTGTTTTGGGATCGATTTGCTTACATTTTTCTTGATTGAGAGATGTTTTTGAGAGATTAAGGTGTTGTTTGGATCCTTTGTTGAGTTGCATATTTGATTGCATTCATGTCTGTGTTTTTCTCTTTTTGAAAAAATGTTTTTGAGCAATCTCGACAGCTCCTCGACACCTCTCAACACTTGGCTTATCTATCGAGCTCTTTAGCTTTTTTTTATCGCAATCTCGATAGCTTCTCAATAGCTCCTCAATCCATCGAGAAAGTTTTTGTCTCCTTGATAGTTGCTCAATGCAGATAGCTACTAGATAGCTCCTCGATCCATTGAGCTTGTTTTTGCTGTCGACACCTCTGGATAGCTGCTCGATAGTTGTATATCTTCACACCTTTAAATCTCGACACCTCTCGATCTATCGAGAATTATGAGGTTCCTATAAACACGTGCTTCACGATTCAAATCTCATTTTCCTGGACACCTCTAGATAGCTGCTTGATAGCTGTATCTCTTCACGCTTTTAAATCTCGACACCTCTCAATCTGTCGAGAATTATGAGGTTCCTATAAATACGCACTTTGCGATTCAAATCTCATTTTCCTCAATCTCTCTCGATACTTCTGTGTCTTCTCACCTCTTAAACACATTTTTCTCACTTCAAACTCCTTTTCCAAGAGATTTTCAGCCTCAAGATCTTCTTCTTTCCTCTGGTATGATCTTTTTCACTCATTCTATCATGCATTTCATGTTTTCTAACCTAACTTTTGGGATTTTTGATCAACTTTGGGGTTTTCCAAAATTAATGGAGTTTTTGTGAAATTTTTGGGATGGGTGATCTTAAAACATCATGCATTGCATCACATGTGCATTATAACACTGTTTCATGCATTTTAGATGTGTGTTTACATTGTTGAAATGATTGTGTGCTGGTAGGATTGGATTGGGCTAAACCCATGATGTTTTTACTATTGCATATTATATTCTCATGCATACGTACCATCAATTCTTTATATTTTGATATATTGATTATGTTGGTACTTTTCTGATTGTATCTCTCTCTTTCCCTCCTTCTTTCGGTTAGTTGCACTATGGCACCTAAACAAAAATCTATTCTGTCCCAAGACCCTCTTCATTTCGGGGCAACCACCTCCTCTAATCCTACTCCCTCACATGTTCGGTTCCGTGATGATAAAGCCAGACAAGACTTTTTGGAGAACTTTTCTAGATGAGGCGTTCATTTGGAACGCTAAGTCATTTAGTCGGACTTCTCCGACACTAACCTACCCACTGTCATACACAATAGGGGTTAGGAGTCACCGTGTGACGTCTCGTTCACTTGTCCATCTGTGCTTATCCAGGAGTTCTACTCCAACATGCATGGATTTGATTATTCAGTACTTCTTTTTGTTACTCGCATTCGAGGTACACGCATTGTGGTCACACTGGATATTGTTTCTGACATGTTCCACTTCCCCAAGGTAAAGCATCCTAACTACCCTGGTTGTGAGTGTTTGAGGACTATGTCCAAAAGTGAGCTTATATCCACTTTTTGTGAGCATCCTTCTAACTGGGGTAAGCGTTAGTTCATTCCTTGTTTGGCCTTTGCTAAAGGTCCTCGTTTTCTTAACATGGTTATGACTTTTGTTTTGCATCCTTTTTCTCACTATAACTCTATTACTGATCCTCGTGCTCAATTTTTGCTTTCTCTTTTAGAGCATCTCACTATAGATTTTCCCTCTCATTTTATTCTTTCCATCATTGATGTATATAAGGATATGGCAATCCGTAATAAGCTCATCTTCCCTTCGGCTATCACGAGGATTCTACGCCATTTTTCTGTTCCCTTTCTCATTTCCGACCACTTCCATGTTATGTGTGCCATAGATGCCGCTATCATTAAACAGAGCAAGGTGCAACTATGTTCAAGGCGGTCCGGTATGGCAGCTCCTCCAACTTCTTCAGCTCCATCTACCTCTACTCCTTCTTCTTCTATGGGTGGTGTGACTCTTGATGCGATCATGGCGCAGCTTCAATGTATGGATGCTCGTCTTGACACTCTTAATAATGAGTTGTGTCAGGTGAACACTCGTGTCAGCCGTATTACCAGATGGTAGGCTCGCGTTGGTGGCTTCGTAGAATCTCCCTCTCCTCCTCCCAAGGCATCTGACTCCGACGACTCCGACGATGATGATGATGAGGATGGGGATGCTAGCTTACCCAGCGATGACGAGATGTCTACTTGATACTTACCTTTTGTCACTCATGACAAAAAGGGAGAGTAGTTTTGGCATATGAGAGTAGTCATACTCATAAGGGGAGGGGAGGGTTAGCATAAGAGATTTTTATTAGGGGGAGTGTTCATATTTTTGAGGGATGTAGTGAGAATTCTTGTATCTTTTCTTTTCTTTCTCTTTCAGATACATTATATCTTGTATATTGGTCTTATGACCAGTTTGACATACATTGCATTTATATTTACTTTATATATATTTTGATGTATGTTCTTTCACCTATCACTCCATGTGTTGTTTCTTTTCTATCTTTATACACATTTTCTTATTAAGTGTATGCAATCTTTTATTTTTGTTTCACACTAAGATGCTTTGATGAGTTTTGTTTAAAGTGTTTCAAAAATACAAGTTGTCAAAGTCTACTTGCGATAAACTCTGTTCTTGTAAAGTTTTTTAGGAGTTTGTGTTAGGATAGATTTTATTGTATTTAACAAGTGAATATGAGTTGAGTGATTTATAACTTCTCTTATATGTTCATTTGTTTGTTGTGGTTTTGCCACGGATTGCTAAAGGGGGAGATTGTTAGGATATATGTGATTCATGTTAGGAACATATGTCAACATTTTATATAATTGGCTAATCTTTTGACAAAACGCATTTTACTTATAATTGGGTAGATCTAGGATATGTTTAATGCTTCAAGAAACAAGGTTTCAAGTTCAAGTGTTAGAGCCATGCAAGTCTATTCAAGAATCAAGGAATGAAGTGCAGGATTTTAAAACTCGATAGCTAGCATCTATCAAGGTTTAAAAGCTGCTGAAGCCCGTGGCTCGACAACTAACTCAATAGATAGGGTATCTGTTAAGGTTTATGAAGTTCAGTTTTTCAAGTTGATTTTCATCCAATCCGTGAGTGAATGTTTGAGTTTTCTTTTCTCACAATCCTAAACATACATAAGAATTATTTTAAGGGCTGAAACAGGTGACAAAAAGTTACACAAGAGCACAATTCCACATATGTGAAGAAAAGTATAACTGGAAACCTAGTTTGCCCTAGTTCTTGAAAAAGCTGCTGTGTTTGTACATTGTAGGGTTTTATGACCAAGCAACTTCATGATTTTTATCGTCTAGATGAACTGAAGAACTTTGCAGCCAACATCCTTCTTTAGTTGGTAATCAAGTCGCGTTTTGGAATCCGCGTAATTGGTTAGTCACATACTTGGAGTTGTGCATTGAAAATGAGAGATTGTCACTATAGAACAAGTCCAATTGGGTATTAGGGTAAGGGTTCATCTATAAGTTGGTATAAGGTATTGGAATTCCTTTACTTGTAACCACTTGTTTTGATAATAGTGGATTCTCGGGAGTGGTGACTTTAAAATTATCCGGTGGGGTTTTTGCCATGTAGGTTTTCCCCATTCGTAAATAAATCATCGTGTCAATTTATTTTTCATTGCGTATTTTAGTTAATTGGTGATTTGTTTGTGATGTCACGTACAATTGCATGTTAATTTGATTAATTATAAACTTGGCTAATTAATCAATTAATTTATCACAAGGGGTCAATACATTTTTGGCCTATCATTTGATAAAAACAAAAGGTAAAGAAAATTTAAAGAAATAATAGTCAGTAACAAATGAGGCAGAAGTGGAGCAAGTCTAGATGAAAGGTGATGAAGAAGAACCAAAGACACAGAAGAGATGGAGGATGATCGGCGACCACTTTGCTGCTGCAAAGGTGGAAGTGACAGTAAGGATCCCAAGTTTTTTTTTTTTTTAAATTAGTTTACACTTTACCGGCCGATATCCGGTATTTTTCTAAGAATAGCCGATACGTCCCAGTATTTAGAGTGGAACAAAACAGCCATATTTCTGTTCCAGCCTAAGCACTAGTACGATAAATTCTAATCGTATCGGCCGATACAGTATGAAATTGACTTTCTTGGATTAAATTCTATAAGGATATAGTGTAAAACCTAAGTTTTACACACTCTAATCCTAACATGCCATATAATCATATTATATATTATAAAATAGACACAACCGCACTCAATCAATTCTAAATGAAAATCCAAGTCAATTGTGAGTATATTGAGATTAGGCCTGTCCACGGGACGGGCTAGGTCGGTTTTGGACCCAACCCGAACTTGACCTGCCAACGTTGGATGGAGGGCGGAGGAACCCGAAATCAACCATCGGAATCAGTCGATTGAGTCGATTTTGGGTGAGAGTAAGCGTTGATTGGTTCGGTTGATCATTGGAATCTAACAAAAGTCATTGAAATCTGCAAAAAACATCATCGAAATCTAGAAAAAGTTGCCAAAATCTGGAACTATTTGCCGGAATCTAGAAAAAGGCGCTACAATTTGCATTTTTTTGTTGGAATCTGCATTTTTTCACTAAAAATTACTAGGATTTGGCCAAATCTGGCTAAATCCCACAAGATCTAGTCGGATCTGGCTTGTTTTTGTAGGATTTGGCCAGATTTTTTATGTAGCTCTAGTTAGGTTCGGGTTGCTCGGGTTTTAGAGAAGCAAACCCTCCACTTAACTTGCCGGTGTCGGTTCTTGAAAACGAAAATCCAACGCCGACTAACTAAACCTTTAGTTCGCACCAAAATCAGGTCAGTGTCGGGCGGTTTGGTTGGGTTGTCGAGCTCCGGTCGGGTCTGGACAGCCCTAATTGAGATGTTATCATATGTGGTAAGATGTATTGAGTTTTAAGTAAAATCTGATGTAGCAATCTCTTATTGGATGATGTAAAACATTTTCCTTATCAAATTCGAACTCTTTTTAATTAGTAGGAAAAAAACCAACCATCAATACCTTTGAACACAACAACAATATTAAAAGAAGATAACATACATAACTCTTGCAGTGGCAGAGTTAGAAATTTTTCTCAAGAAAGACCAAGTTAAATGTATCATTGTATTATGGTTTTCTTAACTATCTCAATATAAAATGCATATGACTTTTTTTTTTTTTGGGATTTTTTTTTTTTTTTTGGGCCAAAGAGATTTACTTATATATAGCTCCTCAAATAAATGACTTATATATAACAAAAAATTCAACATTAAAAGGAAAATAAATGTGACAACAATTAATTAAGGAGTATTTATACTTTAAAAAATAAAATAAAATAAATGAAGGGTGCCATTACCTCCATTACCTCCATTACCTATAATTTATTCTAAAATTTGAATTTTTGACATTAAAATAGAGGGAGAGGGGCATTTTTAGAAAAGCAAAATGACTTATATATGACAAAAAAGTCAATATTAAAAGAAAAATAATTAAGACAACAAAAAATTAAAGAGTATTTATACTTAAAAAAAATTAAGAGGGCCATTACCTCCATTACCTAAAATTTATTCTAAATTTTGAATTTTTGACATTAAAATAGAGAGAGAGAGAAACATTTTTGGAAAGAGTTTGGCTTATCTCCAATATTTTTTTAACTGGAGGTCTCCTTTTATTTTAAATACACAATGACAAGTGGTAGTGAGTTTTAATTTTCACATTTTATTTAGTTAGTGGGTGATGTGGCAGTTTCTCATTAAAACAAAAGGAGATTCTAGTTAAAAAAGGTATTAGAGGTAAGCCAAACCCTTTTGAAAATGCTAGGGGCTTCCCCTTCCCCCCCCCCTCCCCCCCCCCCAAAAAAAATGTCTAGCACAGTTAAAAATATTTATACAGACGGATTAAGAAGTCATGGAGGAATTTCTTGTTGGTTTTTAATCCTAGATGGCTTGAATCTCATGGATGTCACAAGATATTAGAATCCACTAGACCAATTTTTTAGGGTTGAAATATTAACGCTGGTAATTAATGGATTTGATAGCCAATGTCATATGATTAATTTACTATTGGCTATTAGATGTTAGGTGATGGGTTCTCAAAAAAAGATGTTAGGTGATGGATATGATCATATATGTACGCAACATCTTCCAATGTCATAAGTTAATCTCCTAATGCTTTGTTTGTTTCGCTGAAAATCCTTCTATAAAGATATTTTTTCACGGAAAACTATTTTTAGTCAACAGAAAACTCTTATAAAAATAAGGCTTATTATTTTCTATAGGTTGTTTTCCAAAAAAACAAAAATTGGAAAATAATTTCTCTTTCACACAGTGCATTTCTCCTAAAAATATTATCTTCTTCTGACCTAGGAAAAAAAATATTTTCTTTCACTCATTCAGTTTTTCTCACAATAAACTCTCTCACTTCTTTTCCTCCCTTTATTTTTTCTCTCTTTTCACACCCTCACTATCATCCCCTCTGGTCTCTTCTCTTCCCACCAATTTCTCTCTCTCTATCTGCCTCTCTTCTCTTTTTTCTCCCTATTTCTTCTACCCTTTATAACACCATTCTTTAATAAGGTTTTTATTTTTTTTTTCCTCCTCACAGATCGATCAACGGTTCTATAACAATTTTCAGTATATTTATCAAACCATTTATACTGGATTAGTTTGCAAGTAAAACTATTTGGCCTATGTGGCATTTTGAACTATTTAAAATGGAACTTAAGGTTATAATGGTTATTTTGAATTATGAGAAGTATGGTTTATATATATATATATATATATATATTATGTATGTTATTGTTTATATACATGAGAATTGGATAGCTAATTTTGACTGTATCCATTGTCAAAATTTTAGTTTGAAAACCAAATTCATTCTTAGTTTTTTTTTTTAATTATTATTTATTTATATTGATTATATTAGGTGGGTTTACACAATTCACATATTATACATGTTTTAAATTATATAAGAAATGTTATAAAAACTGTGAATACCAAACACTAGAAAACATTCTCAAACTCATTTTCAAGATTGTTACTAAACACCGAAAAATAAGATAGTTTTTTAGAAAATACTCTCTAAAAAATGAATCGTTTTCTAGAAGACATTAATGCCGAAGCGCAAATCAAAGTTAGAGAAGTAGTCATTTTCCATGTAGTTGGAGTTGTTTTGTTTTGTCCTTGTCTTTGTTTGTTTGTTTGTTAGGCATTTTATTGCTGTTGTTGTAATTTTCTCTTAGATGAATGAATTCTATGATGAAAGCCTTTAAATTTGTTTTTAATGACATCGATGACATTTTTCAATAAAATTTGAACTTTCTTTGATTTTTTATTATTGTAGAAATTGAAACCCATGAACCTTGCAGCAAAATGGACTTCCCATTTGGTTAAATTTCTACCATGCCACTCATGATTAGAGAACCCGATAAGTAATTGACTTACGGATAATTAAAAAAAAAACAAAAAACAAAAAAAAAAAAAAAAAAAAAAAAAAAAAAAAAACAAAAAACAAAAAAAAAAAAAACCTAGAATAAGGATAGCGATTTTGACTAGATTGATGCCGCCATAAAAGTCAAAAAGTGGTTATTGTGAAAACCCCTAAAGATTAAGAGTTAAAATTGAAGAAAAAAAAAGGTTCAAAGATAAACTCGAAAAATAATTAACTAAAATATAGGAAACGGACCTCATGTTTGGGCCTTGGGGACGCGCTTTTAGGTCGGGTCAATTTGTTTCGGGCTTCTATTGCTCTGGACTTTCAAGCCCATGATCGTTATTTAATGTTGGCTTTATGTAGTATTAGGTGTTGTTTACTTGTTTGAATTACCGTTGAGTATATATACTATATAATGCTTGTATATAAAGAATCAAATTTATTATTTGTATTATTTTGAGCAATGTTGTACAACAATGTTACAATAATTTTCTTGTTGATATTGTTACAATAATCTCCTAGAGATTTGTAAGGGAGTTGGGGTTTCAATGACATACAAGAAGGAACATATCTGAATGAGGTGGGTTTGGTAATAACAAAAAAATTTCATTTCCCTTTTGAACTAAATTGTCATGGTTGATTCTCTGACTTAAGGCTTTATATACTATACTTCTCATGGCTACTTTTCTACACGGTACTCGTATAATTTTTCCTAGAGAGAAATCAATTTGTGACATCTTGTACACGATCAATTTTCAGGAGGCCCTTCTAGACGAAGGTAGTCATACATGACTCCTTGAAATTGATTCGTGCTCCTTGACTGTCTGAGATAGATTATGTTCTTTCCTTCCTGGAGTAGATTGCTTGCTACATCAATGTTGTACAACCAATATAGCCCATGAATTCCATGCCTTGCGATGGCGTTGTCCCCGCCCATAACCCCTGTTGAAAAGTGAGGAGGATAGGCTGTGGCATCGTTGAACCGAACCTTGTATCATTCACAAAATAACACTATAAGCAAACTATCAAAAAAAAAAAAAAAAAACCGGCTTTGAACAGTAGAAGATGATCATTTTCATTTGAAATGGATACATTTCATGTTTAGAATAAATGTCGTAATTCAAACTATTATATCATTTAAAATTCCAATCATGAGAAATAGTAGCACCTTTGCTATGTGCATGCTTGCTTTGTGAGTAAAGAGTACTACTATTCTTTATGTAAGCGAAATTCTTAATTGTAAATTAGATACTATAGATATTAACCAAAAATATTAATAATAACAAAAAATGTATAGAATAAATAAAATATAAGTTTGATACCTGCAATTCAGCGTTAGTGGCTGAAGCCAAGGCCAACCGGAGTGTGTAGTTTCCATTGTTGTACACAGTTTCAATTTCAAAATGAATCTGCCACGTAGTTGCTTCGTATGTCCGATTATTTGTACGCCTGAAATGCAATTATAGAACAATGACTTAAAAAAAAATTGAAATACTGGAAACATATAAAGAAATGTGAAAAAAAAAAAAAAAAAAAAAAAAAAAAAGGAAACCAACAATTATATATACCTGTTAACATGAGCGAAGAACCAATCTTTACTATAATCACTGACATTAACAGTGTAGATAAGATCCTGATTACGGTATATATCTGAATACCTTTCCCACAAGCCATATTGCCTGTAACTGTAAGTAAAAAATAAATAAATAAATAAATAAATTAAATTAACTATAAGTAAGCAATCAAATTTTGTTAAGATTGCAATAGAAATGTCTGAATGTTGGTTTTGACTTACTTGTCAGATGTTGTGGTGGTGTACAAGCTGTTCAGGAGTGTTGCATATGGGTTTGGTACATAGAACTCAGCCGCGGTGCGGTCAGGGATGCCAATTTCCCACAGGGTAGGACCTTGTCTTGGAGGCCTATATTTAAGGGTTCCCAATTGTAGTTTCCCACCTGCAATATTGGACATCAATGAAGCTATAGAAGACTCATCTCTTGGGTTCACAGCTCCGGTTTGATATAATAAATTATCGATTGTTTCAAAAGTTTAAACTCTTAAGAAATAGTGAATTTAATTATTTAACTGATATTCTAACATTCTCCTTCACATATCAACCTAAACTCGTACTTCATTACTGGAAATCAACATGTGGGAATATTTTTAAGTAGAGTGGAGGCAAAGTTTAATTTCAATACCATTAGAAATAACCAACCGTCCAAAAAAGTTATATTGTTAAGAAATGATGAATTTAATCATTTGACTAATACTCTAACATGCTCATGCAAAATATATATGCTTAATTTACCTGCCGTAATAGTAATCTTGGTATCAGCTTTGTAATCCCCTATGAAGCCAGGGACCCATGCGTACAAATTATAGTCCCCGGGATGGACATTTTTAATTTCGAAATGGCCCTCCTTGTCGGCTTGGGTCCAAAATTGATAACCCTAGAAGAAAATAACAAGAAACTAAGTTTACGGCTAAAATTAGTGGTTGGTTACCTTTCCTAATCCAAAGGGAGAATTATGTACCTTGCTTTCTCTTTGCCAAGATCCCTCCTCTCCAGGAGCAGCCAAACCAATATAAGCTAATTGTGCCCACATTAGTCTCTCGTTAATGTACCTAAAATATTGATTTAATTAGGGAAACTTTAACGATAGCCTAAAGGCATTGATTTAGGAAATAGTTTTAGAAACATTTTAAGGAAAAAAAAAAAAAAAAACAACTAATTTTTTTTTTGAAATTTTTTTTTTTTTTAATAATTCTTATAAATAAGTGGTATTAAAAGTTTTCCAAAATAATCTATTAATAAATAAACATATGTTAACTGGACCCATTTAAGTAAATTCATCTTATCTATGCAATATTATTGGAGGATTAATTTTTAATCAACTCATGTAATTGCCAAGGGAAATACCTGTCACGGACTAGCAATTGACCCGCAACACTTCCACGTTGGTCAGAAGTAGGATAATCTTTCGATTGGGTGAAATTGTATGGCCAGCTATTGACTTCATTAAGCATCTAAAAAAAATAAAAACGAGTAAGAGTTAGTTGTAAATTTTTTGAGTACTCTTAGAGCACAGTAATTTAGGATTCATTCCTCTTAAATAATAATAAATTCAACATAATACTCCATTCTATAACATATGAGAGAACAAGTATTAAGTACATAGTTTTAAAAACCGGACCGGATCGGCTAGTCTGACCGGTTCAATCGAGAACTAGGAGCCAGTCTGGTCTAGTAAAAACCTCTAAAATCGGTGAAAACTAGGGTTAAACAGGGAATTTTGAAAAAAACAGTTTAGTGATCAGTTCGATTTTTAAAACCATGATTAAATATCATTCTTTTTTTTCTTTTTTCTTTTTTATAATTAGAAGTGGGGGGATTTTAATCATTGATGTATCCATTAGAAACACTAAAATATACCAATTAAATTACAAAACTCTTGGCTAATACCACTTAATTAATTAATATGAATAGTTACTTGAGTTAGTTAATTAATATTTTAAAGTTCAAATAAAATTTAACACCTTAACTTAATAATAATACCTTCACTTTAGCATCTGACCAAAGCTCAAGGGGATCTTCTCCTTTGGAAACCTTGTTAAGATATATAAATGAAGGACCAAAAACCTTTTTCCATTGCTCACCCTCTGCAAATTTCATCCCTACTTCCTTCCCAGCATAGTGAGTACTCACGAACATCTAGACATTGCACCAATAAAATAGAATTATGAACATTCTATAATAAGACAAATATGTTGAATGCCCTTAATTTGTGGAGCTTAACACGGCTTAAGAAGCTAGTTTTCTAGTGATGAATCATCATAGCAAACATTTTTTTTGATTGATTATATAGTTATGGAGAAAATAAGACATATAACACTCATAACATTTTGGACAAAATTTTGCTCAAACTAATTTGAAGCTAATAACTACAACTACCTCTAAAAAATTAATATGGACACATATTTTAAAATTCTAATTATTAAACTACATTTTTTTCTGTTCTTAAAATACATGTTAAATTTCTTATAAATCAAATATTATTTACTATTGAATTTATAAACGTAATATTTATACATAATTTTATATTATAAAAATGACATAATTACAAATTTTTGATTTTTTAAAAAATTTACAAATATAAAAAATACAAGAAAAAAATGTAATTTAATTGTGAATTGTAAAATTCACATTAATTAAAAAATAATAATAAATAGAGTTGGTAAGATGTAATCAAACTCTACTGTTACATTTTCCTTCATTATTAATATTATTATTATTATTTAGAAGAAAAACAGTCCTATGTGGTTGGCAACTGGCAAGTGAAGATTTTGCTATTTAGATGGGATGGGATCAAGCGGACTTGACTTACATTGAGGTTAGTGGGGCCCACATGGGAAGTGAGGTCTTGCTTGTTGGGACCCGAAGTACGAAACTCATTGCTGGGTGTGATCATCCAGAATCCCACGGCTGGGTCATCTTCGCATATCCACCCATGAACCTTATTGTCTTTGTTCTCCACCGAGTACTGGTACTTGTCATCCACCTGCGCCCCACAATACAAATATCACGGGTCTCAAACTCAAATTCTACCGTATATTCTCTTCTCTCAAAGGTATGAACTAAAGCCAAAGGCATACCCCACAAAATAAAGACCAAAAAACAATGAAGGAAGAGAGAGAGTGTATGTACTAGTATATCTAGGACGTTCTCTTTACCCAAAAAAAAAAAATCAACAAATTATCTGTACTTAAAAAAAGATATATATAACCACCACCACATAATAGAGAACAATATAAAGGAAAATAAAAATAAAAACTTTGAAATATATAGATTTGATTGTAAATTAAAAAAAAAAAAAAAGATACATTAAAATAAAATTGTAAATCAAAATGGATTTTTGGGTACCTCTCCTCTTAATTTAGGATTGCTTGTATTGGTCAAAAGAACAGCTTCAGGGTAAGCGAGGGGCTCACCCTTGGCGCGGTCTTCCGCCGATGGCATGATCCTCTGCATACTGTCGGATACCGCCATGAACCGAAATCTGACCATTAATTTCAAATATCACAACATCAACAATTTTGCCAATTGCCAAAGAAAGTTTTATTTTTATTTTTTTCCCTAAAGAGTAGGTCAAAGAATTGGCAATTTGAATTGTGTTGCAAAACCTAATGAAATGAAATGAACATGTTTTATAATTACTTGTCTTGATGGAGCTTGTAAACAATCCTAATTTGATCCACTTCAACCTTAGGCCATCCTTCAGGGCGCTCAAATATTGCGTAGAAATAATATCCCGAAACGTTACGCCGGAATATGTACCTATAAAGTTAAATTTTAGATTAATTAATACTATATATAATTGTAGACTAAAATTACTGCCCTATTATTATTATTATTATTAATAAGGGTCTAACATACGCACCTTTTGTCTACAATGAAAGGAACTTTTTCACGGAGCGAACTATTCCATTTGGAAGTAAATGAAAGTTCTACTTGGTCTTTGTTCGCAGTTATTACTCTAAATATTGTTCCTCTTGTTCTGCAAATCATTCATGTACCTGATTTCAGTTTTGGGGAGAAGACCTACCAAAAGATTACATATCATATCCGTGCAAAAGGGGACATAAATTTACCTCTCAAATACACCAAGTTTTCCTGGTTCGTTCCATACAACATCCAAATACCTGACCAAATAATTTAATCAACCCCATGTTAAAATATTAATGCTGTGTAGTTTTCTATGTATTTTAAAATTGTATCTGTCACTGTACATCCTTAATGTAATGATCACTTCAGAAGTACAAGTTTTTGTGAGGTGAGAAGGCAAGGGTCGGAGTTCAAATTTTCAAGAGAAAACTTTAGATATATATACATTTAAATTAGACTAGACTAAAATTTGTATCTCGCATAAAATAAAATAAAATAAAAAAGTTGTGTCCTTAATGTTCATTTTCTTGTGTGTGACTATGTGTGTGCATGATGGACAAGTATAAGGGCTATCATTTATGTTTGAAAAAAAATATCCATGTAATTGGTCCAAAAGAGAATCAATTGAATGTGAAGAAGAAGGAAAATTTCAATTCCATTCTCTCTCCCTTGCTTAGACAATACAAGATTTCCTCTTAGAAAAAGACTAATCTTTGATAGCAAAATATTCAAAAAAACTCATCAAAATCAGTGTTCCCTTATATTTCAAAGCTAACACCTTAGACTTAATGGTTTCTATGCAGACTTTAGTTCTCAATTACGTGCACACTGGGTATTTGGAGACTTCTTATGTTCCAAATCTATTACTGAGTTTTTCTTCTATTAATTTCATACACACGCTAACAGAATTCTAGACCTATGATCAATTAAAGTCGTTAAATTGGTCTGGACCTTGACTTTTTTGATACGTCTGGACTTATATTTTGTATGACTTTCGGTCACAATATGGGTCAACAGTTGAATTGTGAGGTCAATTAAAAATAGTTGTAAAGAATAAGAAAAATGTTTAATAATTTTTTTTTTTTGAGAAAGGAAAATGTTTAATAAATTCATCGGTCAATTTTAAAAAATGAAAAAACAATAATATAACATTATTTGAGCTAAAATTCATAGCAATATCCAAAGATTTGGATTTACTGATGCTACTCCCAAAATTAAAAGCAAGTGAATGAATGTACATACCCTCTATCATATTCTTCATTTTCTCTGTCAAGTAAATTATCTATTCCATTGTACTGTATTCCCAAGACATGACCGTCAGGCCTCGACAAAATGACTCGCACGATGCCATTATTCACCACCACCTAAAAGATGTATCATATCAGGAAAAAAAAAAATCATAGCACATTATCATGTAGGAAAATTAAAAGAGAAAATATGTGGAATTTTAAATGGATTACTTAATTATTCCAATATTTTTATATTTAGATGTAGCAAGTGAAATGAATCGATAGCCCCTTTCTCACATGGTTGAAACTGCAAATGTTCTAAGTATATGAATTCTAATTCGGTGAGTTATACGATTGATTTCGAGTTTTAATTCTTACAAACTTTTGTGTCCATAATAATGTCAGCAAAGAATAAAATCGAATCCATATGCATAGAAACCCAGGCTGCTGGGTTTGTCTTTTTGACAATTAGAATATGTGGACAAAGCTGACGCATATATTTACCTGCTCACGATCGTGGGTAATCAGTTTTACATCAAGAT
The DNA here is from genome assembly GCF_002906115.3 of Quercus suber. Classification (NCBI taxonomy): domain Eukaryota; kingdom Viridiplantae; phylum Streptophyta; class Magnoliopsida; order Fagales; family Fagaceae; genus Quercus; species Quercus suber. Next base: position 2,105,191 of record NW_027069485.1, on the reverse strand, counting down.
TTGGTTCGCGGACATTGCGTTTTGATGATAGAAGTCTCCTGCATATTGCATACGTGAAGGAGTAATTAAAAATTTGTAAAATTTGTTGCTTTGTAAAAGGTAGGCCAACAACTCATATATCATAATAATACTGGCCAGCATTCACTACAGGGTGGTGATAAGATTAATAAACAATCCCAATGGACAATGAAATTTCGATTTTTAAATAGAGAAATGCAATCACCCATACATATATAATTATATATGTATAATTGGAGGAAAAAAAAAAATGTTGTTCTGTTGTGTTGTGTGGCCGAATTTATGTTACGTTATATTGTCTTAGGCACTTTTGAAATATAAAAAATGATATTCTTTCTATTCACATTTATAATGAAATACACTCATTAAATTTATAGTGAAATTCACAAAAAATATAAGGAAAAAAAAAAAACATTATCTATATGTGTTCCGTAATACCAGCGAGGTAAAATGACAAGCATCAACTGTAGAAGTTGAAGCATGTGACATTGCTCTCTTTTCTCTCTTTTTAAGGATAACTTGTCGTTATACGTCACACGCCTATTATTCTTTTGGCCTTTTTACTGTTTCTATCACAGAAAACAAGGAGTAACATTCCAATGAAGCTATGAGTCATCACAACATTGAATTGCAATGAATGTTAACCTAGGCCTAAGTTTTAACCCCCTCTCTAATTTCCAGAAAGAAACAAAATTCAGGAAAAGAAAAAAAGAAAAAGAAAAGAAAAAAGTAAATGGAATTAAACAACAAAAAACATTTATAATGCACCAGTAGTGTTTTCCAAGACTCCGTGACTATATGCTAAAGAAATGTTGCCTTCCTTCCCACCAATCAAATTAACCTTTCTCAACAGTCACTCTCGTTCTATCTTCACGTTCCTACAGAATTCTGCTCTCTCTCTCTCTCTCTCTCTCTCTCTCTCCATAAACAATGCTTATCATATATGTTATTTTTGGGCAAGTACGTACGTTATAGAAAGTAGAGGGAGCAAAAGTCTAGGGAAAAACCTCAATGGGGTCTTCTCCGAAGAATCAGCAAGCAAGAACACAAACAGGAAAATCACTCCTAAGCAGCCAACGAGAGATCCCCATTTCCAAATCCGGTTTACCTTCTCCATATGTAAAGGCCTGTAAAAACCAATTACATGAAAGCAAAACAATGAGAGTTTTATAAAGTGCTCTTCTATTATTTTGGAAAGAACAGCAGAAATAGGTTGAAAAACTGCAGCAAAAGAAAAGGAAATAAGCAAATATATCATAGCAACAAAATCTGTTAATCCATAACAGGGAAAGGAAAATAAGCCCCAACTCTTAAGAAAATTAAAGTACCTGAATTGAATACGCCAATATGGTTTTCTATATTTGTATAATCGTTACTGGCTTTGATAGCTTACCAAACGTGCATGTATTTATAATGCTAAGTAAATGTCATTTATATAACTGCAGAAAAGGAAGGACATCAATGCTGCTTGAAAATTGAAATGTATGTTACTCTCTCTTTCACCTTGAATGTTTTATTTTTTACTATATACTACTTTATGCAGTGCAAGAAATGCTAACCTCAGCTTTTCTTTGTTTCACGGTTTCTCTTGCGGGGCTGGACGGACTAGTCTTCTGATTTGAAATTACACAAAGCATGAGAAGGCTAATTTAATTTGAGTCCTACAGAAAAATATCACGTGGTCATATATAGGAGTCGGGAAGGGACAGTGGAACTCCATGTAGGTCATGTTATTGTTATTATCTGCCAACTTTTTGACAATTTTAACGAATTCGTTAGGGGAAGGTGTTCGGTATTGACAATAGTATAGTTTTTGGTTGAAAAATATTTCATCTGGGGCGGGTGTTGTGGCTATGTACCAGATTTTGACAGGTTTGGGTAGCCAGATTATTTTTTTAAATAAACTGGTCTTTATCTAGCTTTATTCTTCTTTTTTTCCCCCCTCATATTTAGTAAATGATAGTTACCAAAAATTATGGAATGCCAAACAAACATTCAAAATAGAAACTAAATATTGCCTTTTAAAGCTTATTGTGTTATCGGTATAAAGAGTAATGCTACAGATTCAAACTATTTTATAATATTTTAACAAGCTGCTGATGTGGCTTTAGTATTTTCTAATAATTATTGGTAAATAAAAATGTAATATTAGTGATAGACTCAGATTAAAACTAGTAAGAATTTGTTATATTAACCGTTTGCAAAAATATCGTAAAATAGTTTATCGTAAAATAATTTGTTATATTTATTTTAGGAAATTGAAATAATAGAATGCATAAATTTCGCATTTAATAAATTAGATGTACATGTAGCATGTTTTTATTTGTGGAGTATATAGTGGAGTAGGAAGTGTGGGATAGAAGATTTGGACTCTTATAGCATTATTCCTTTATAAAAACACAAGCAATATAATTCAATAACTTTCCTATTTTGCTTTCGGGTAACTAAGTAACAGCTTTCTTACTGGTTATATATTTGGATAATTTACCAAATAGGTTGAGATTTTCCAATCCCAAGACATAAATCTGATTTGACAAAAACATTAATATAATAAACTTTTTAGTTATAGTTGTTGGTAAATTTAGACTCTCTGATTACTTAATTTAAAGTTTGGACTTTGGAGCCACCGATTAATTAATTTTAAGTCAAATCTGATTAATTAATCAATTATGCACGAAAACCAGTTTGGCATTAATCAACACTTACAACAATATCACAAATACTCTCTCCGTCCCAATTTATTTATCATATTTGAAAAGTTAAACTTTTTAATGGAACATCATTTATTATCTTGTCTACCTTATAAAAATGTATAAGTTTACAAAACTATCATTAAATAAATTTATCAGGTTTTTTAAAAAGAGTTATTCTTAATGAGGTAACTAAAAAGGTGCCCCAATTAAATTGATTTTTTTAAAATATTAGTTAATTTTCTTTTCAAATAGTTTTGAAAATAAAATAGGAATATAACAGGAACATTAGTAAACTAATAATTTTTATTTTTAGAAACATGACAATATTTTTAGACATTCCAAAATGAAATAGAGGATAAACAAACTGAGATGGAGGTAGTAATAAATAATAGAAAGCATATCCACAACAATAAAATGAAATTTTTTATGATAAGCTTAACCCGAAATCTACAGTTACCTTATGTTGTACTTATTGACACACAACTCCAAATTCATGTTGTACTTATTGACACACAACTCCAAATTCTTGAATTCTTCTACTGTAAACTCTATTCAACAAGAAAACTTCGCTCGCAACTTTAAGAATCGTCTTAAAGACTCTTCACAACAACTTGATTGTGTTTTGATTGCAGCAACTTATCTTTGATCACCAAATCTTGAATCTTCAATCACTAGGTAATGCTTACCTTAGTTTGGGATCATAAAGCCTAGTAAATTGGATGGCTGAACAAATCGAATTTAGATTCTAGTTGCATAATTCTCAATCGATCAACTTCAGTAAATATTTTAATTATTAGTGGTTTGAGAGCATTATTTGATATGTTTTAACTAGAGCCGCCACAATTAGTAAGCTATGTGTCAAGATCTCGAACAATTGACTAATGTGTTGAGAATCCAAAACGTTCAGTTCTCCTTGAGTACTTTAGGACACATGTCTTGAACATCAATTACGCATCTAATACACACACAAGACAGCCATTTGTTTAAGGTTTGTCAACCTATAACTACGGACTCAACAATAGTTTGTCACATATAACTCCTAGTCAGTTTTAGTTATATTGCAATTTCCCTTCAAAAAAGACAAAGCTGTTAAGATTTACATTTCCGTGATAGATGGATCCCCACTCGTTTAATATACTTGACTCGTTCAATTTTCAAGCTGAGTTACTCGTTTGTAATTCCAGTCGACTTAAAACTGCAGAATAATTGGTTGAACTTCTAGATACCAATAAGAAAAAAGTAAGATGTATACGTAATCACGCACCTTTCTTTTTCTTTCTTTATAAATTTTATATACCTGTACTGGGATGAATTAAATAAAATTTTCACTCGTATCATCAAAATTGAATAATAATAATCAAATTTATTTAAATTAAAAGCTATAATTAATTATAAAAAAGGAATTGAACTTCTTTTAAATTTATTAAAAGGTTTAGTAATATAGTTTTAATGGAGTAGTGTTCTAAAATTTTTAAAAATTTAATAAAAAATTACTTATAACTAAATTATCCTAATAATTTTAACATAATTATAGTGAGTTATAACATAACAACGTCATTTTACACGTATAAATATTTATATATTGCACCATACGACATGGGAAGCAAACTTATTAATTAAGGAAAGAGCGTCAAAATTCTCAGTGTTGTTTATATTAGGTGTTGAATTGGGAAAAACGTTTTATAAGGAACAAAAAATTATTATACGTTGAGTATTTCAGCTTTCAGGTCAAAACCCACTATAGCTAGAGCTGCTAGACACGACTAACGAAAAACGATATGGTGAATTCAAAGAAACGAACCTGTGAAACACCACCGCAAAATTACAAAGGTGACTGGCCAAATACCTCATCATGTGACTTTGTGACTTATATTGTCTTGTGACACACGTAAACCACATTGAATAAAAGGTATCTTTCACCAGAAGGAGAATATGGGCATTGCCTTCTGACGATGAGGGCCTCTCGTGACGCTAGTGCTTTCAACTCTAAAATCACTAGTTTCTGTTTCTCATGTGATTTAATTTATAAGAGAAGTTGACATTAAAAAAAGAATTATCAGAGAGCAATTCTATGTAAATGGTCCCAAATTTATAGCATATAAGAGTGTGGGGCGGCGCCACCAAATTTGCTTGGCAGGAGTAAAGGTTTTTAGTGGGCTCAAGGAGGAATCAGAAATCAGTGCACGCTTCAAAGTGGAGTAATTTACATGATGTAAAGACAAAGGAGTATGGGCTCAACCCTAGCGTGCTTGAGCACACTTTTAAATAAAATTTATCTTATGATGGGAGGAGAGGGTGGAATATTTTTCATGGGATTTCTAAGAAATGATAAAATTTGGTTACAAAATTAATTGTAGTACAAGTCTACAATTTTACTCAATATCTTTTTATTGGATATAAATTTTGATAAATACATTATTAAATTACATTTTCTTCTTATATTCTCCATACTTGCAAAATTTTTAGAAGATAAAAAATTAATAACTATGTTATCAATTAATTGTTTAAATTGCAAGGCTACAAAATTAATTGTAGTACAAGGCTACAACTTCACTCAATATCTTCTTATTTGATATAAATTATGACAAATTCATTATTAGATTACATTTTCTTCTTATATTCTCCATACTTGCAAAATTTCTAAAAGATAAAAAATTAATAACTATGTCATCAATTAATTGCTTAAATTGCAAGTTTTTGTAGTATAAAATTATGCATAAAAAATTACTTTATGAATCATATAGTAAATAACATTCGATTGATACAAAATTTGACATATATATTAAGAATGTAAAGAATATACAATCCAATGATTAGATTTTCAAAATATGTTGTAATGTTAATCTTTTTTAAAAATGAGGTTATAGCCTTAGAATACAACTAATTTTGTTGCCAAATTTTGTCCAAACTTAAATAAAAAAATTTTTAATAAAAAGATCATTTGAATATATCAAGTTATCGACACCAAGAAAAAAAAAATCTAAAATATATGAAGTTTTACAATTTTCTTATACAAGTTTTGATATTATGAAATTATTACACAATAATTTATTATCAATTATTATTATCTGTTATCAATGTGAATGGGTGAGACAATTTTATTTTGTTAAGTTTATATAACACTTTTATTTTATGTGATTTCATTATTTATATATTTATCATTGTTTTTATAAAAATATTTTAAACTAAAGGAAAAAAACTCAATTCACTTGTGTTGTATTAATTATTAACCCACAGACTCATATTTGTCCCTACATGAATAATACACTAAATATTTGCTTAATCAATCATTGCCTGAATAATCACTATCTTTATAACAAAAAATTATCATAACCATGGTTTAAAATCTAGACCTAACCAGCCAGTTGAACCGGGTTAACCATGAACAGTTACATGTCTGGTTTTTCAAACTAACAAAACCGGAGATCTTCATTTTTCTGTGAACCGCTTGAACCGCGGTCAAATCGCCCGGTTTTCAAAACCAGACACGGGTTTGACGGTCTTCAAAGCCAAGATCTCTCACATTAGATCTGCTGAAAAAAAAGAAAAGAATAAGAGAAGAGATCCACCAGATCTATTTGCTTAGTTAAGAAAGAGTGAGAGGCAGCGGAGAGAGAGATGAGCAGGGGAGAGACAGAGAGGATTTGTTTTGCACTTCTACTAGACCACTAGGCTTCAGTTCTGTCTTTTTTCGGAACCACTGAAGGGAATGACTGAGAAATAAGGGAGAGAGGGAAACGAAGCGTACCCTGTAGGCAAATCTGAAAATGAAAAGAAAAGTTAAGAGGGGTTTGATAATATTGATGGCTTGGGAAACGTGGGTGGTGTTAGGTATTTTGAATTATTTATTTTAAACTTAAAAGCAATGTCTCACGAGATTTCATGACCCTTTGAGGCTTTTTTTTTTTTTTTTTTTTAAATTGAGTTCTTTTAGTTAAATTTTTTAAGTTATATTAATTTATTATATTTTATTTTTTTTTTTTTTTTTTTTTAAATTGAGTTCTTTTAGTTAAATTTTTTAAGTTATATTAATTTATTATATTTTAGATATAATTTGTTAAAATATTTTAAATAGTAAGACCATCCACATTCGGTTTCTATATCTCATCTTATTTTACCATTTTAAAAAGTAACTTTATCAATTATAGCCTACCATTTTATAATACCTCCAGCATCTCAAATTTCATTTTTCTATTCTACTCATTAAAATAATATTCATACACAATAAAATAATATATCCCATAATCATCCTCATTTACAATACAACACATTATTATTTACTCTCTCTCTCATTCTTTCTGTTCAACAACAGCAACATTTACTGAAACCACCATCACCACAAGCCCACCACCACTGCACTACACACACCTGACACCACCACCACCAGCAACTCATAATCTACCATCAACACCAAAAACAAAAAACAAAAACAAAACCCAGACCATCAACACCACCCTCTCTGACCATCAACACCACAAAAAAAAAAAGCAACCCACGGTCCACACCTCCACGGCTCGGCTCCACCATCATCAATCACCACCCACGGCAACCCCCACCTCCACGGCTCCACCATCATCAATCACCACACCACCACCAAACCAACCAATCCACACCAATCAACCTCCACGCCACCACCGCACTGATCAACCAATCCGCACCGATCAACCACCACACCACCATCACACTCGATCAACCACCACGTCGAACCCAAACCCACACCACCACACTCGATCAACCAATCCGCACCGATCAACCACCACACTCGATCGCAGCCGTCAGCCGATCGATCTGCACCGAGAAAGAGAGAAGGAAGAGAGTAGACAAAGCACAAAAGCTATGGGTTTTAGGTCTGAAGAGAGAAGGATAAGAGAAGAGAGAGAGTGTGTGTGTGTGTTATCATTATTTAATAAAAGTAGGAGGGAGAGAGAATTAAATAATAGTATTTAAGTTTAGAATTGTGCTACAGTGCAATTCTACTTTAGAATTGCACTGTAGCACAATTGTAAAAATTTTTACAATACTTGGCTTTTAGCAGTCCAGATGTTGGGGAGATTTGGGGCAAAAATGCTAAATGCACCCTCCATATGGCATATGGCATGGCAGGTGCTGATGCTCTAAGAGAATATCTACAAAATCTATGCAATAAATTATAATAAATACTCCATCTGTTCCAATTTTTTTGTCCTCAATTCCATTTTGAGATATCCCAAAATATTGTTCAATTTCTAAAATTAAAAGTTATTAATTTACTAATGTTCCTATTATGCCCCTACTTTATTTCCAAAACCATTTGAAAAGAAAACCAACAAATATTTTTAAAGGGATAATTACAGTAAACCCACCTGTGGTATGGCCCATTTTCACTTTGCCTATCCGTAGTTTAAAACTTTACACTTTGCCCACCTGTGGTTAGTCTCATTAGCCTTTCGTAACCTACCTATCCATTTGTCGTTAGAAAAACACATTTTTAAACAAAAAAAAATATAACAAAAATCAAAAAGCTAGGGTTTTAATATCTATGGAAAAGCTCTAAAATTAAAGAAGGGAAGTTTGAGTAATGGTCAAAAGCAAGATTGTATAGCTTTTCTGTATAAGCCAATTATACCAGGACCAAGAGGGTTTCCACTAATTGGAAGCATGAACCTAATGGTTTCACTCGCTCACCACAAAATTGATGCCGCAGCAGAAGCATGTCAAGCTAAGAGGCTTATGGCCTTTAGCCTTGGTGGCTCTCGTGTTATTGTCACATGTAACCCAAATGTGGCCAAAGAAATCCTGAATAGCTCTGTGTTTACTGATCGTTCAATAAAGGAGTCAGCCTATAGCTTGATGTTTAACAGGGTAATTGGGTTTGCTCCTTATTGTGTTTACTGGCGAACCCTAAGGAGAATCGCAGCCACACACCTGTTCTGCCCAAAGTAAATCAAAGCTTCCGAGTCCAAAAGATCAGAAATTGCTTCCTAAATGGTGGCAATAATGTTGGGAGACCAAGGACAAAGTGTGACTGTGCGTCAACTACTAAAACGTGCTTCCTTAAACAGCATGATATGCTCGGTTTTTGGATGCAAATATAGTCTGGATTCATTGAACGAGGAAGTGGAAGAGCTAGAGAGACTGGTGGGTGAAGGGTACGAGTTATTGGGTTTGTTGAATTGGTTAGACTACCTGCCTTGGCTAGCTGAGTTTGATGCTAAAAAAATCTTGCTTTTGACCATCACTCAAACTTCCCCTTCTTTAATTTTATAGCTTTTCCATAGATATTAAAACCTTAGTTTTTTATTCTTGTTATCTTTATTTTTGCCTAAAAATGTGTTTTTTTAATGGCAAACGGAGAGGTGGGTTACGGAAGGCTAACGGGACTAACCTCAAGTGGGCAAAGTGTAAAGTTTTAAATCACGGGTAAGCAAAATAAAAACGGGCCATACCACAGGTGGGTTTACTGTAATTATCCCATTTTTAAAAATCAATCTAATTGGACACCTTTTTAGTTGTCTCATTAAGAATAACTCTTCAAAAAAAAAAAAAAAGGCTAATCAAATTTAATATTCAAAATTTTTGATAAATTTATTTAAAGGTAGTTTTGGAAACTTATACATTTTTAAAAGGTAGACAAGATAATAAATGATATTTCCTTAAACAGTTTAATTTTTAAAACATGACAAATAAATTAGGACGAAGAGAGTATCATCTTTATCTTGAATTAAGATATATTTGAACTTATATAAATATTAATTTCGTCAAATTACATAATTTTACATATTTAAAATATATTTTTGTATTAAATAATTATTAAATTAATTATGATATCATCACAGTTTGACCTTAAAAATCTTGAACTTCTCTCTGCTCCGATTCTTTAAACGGTCTAGGTTTCAAAACCATGATTATAACATTAAGAAAACATACACATATATAACAAATCCTTTATATTTCATAATGATTACGTGGGTGCCTGAGGACCGAGAAGGGAGATGAAGGGTCACGATATTGGCCCGAGGATTAAGGGAGAAGTTGAAGGGTCACAGAAATGACGCTAGGGTGCTATGAGCCACAACTCAAAGGGAAGAAGCCGCTCGAGGAGGGTAGGAAACAAATCATAGTACTCTGAGGCACTCTGAGGGGAAGTTAGGATTAGGAGAAAGTGGAAGATAGTGGGCATTAGGGAAGCTTTAGGCTTGGTGTAGCTTGTTGCAGATTCCTACCACCACCTACTTCATATGTGAAAGGTAATAAATGTCGAGAAAAGATGGGGGTAAGGTAGAAATGGATGGTGAAGATACAGTGGAAGGGGGCTATAAAATGAAAGGAAAGAGCATTGAAAAAGGGGATCGAAAGGAAAAGGGAGAAAGAGAGCCATATCTATTGTGCGTACATCCAGAACTGCATGAGGGCATTTATGGGAGTCATACTGGAGGAAGGTCTCTAGTACATAGTGCCCTCACCCAAGGGTACTGGTGGCCCAATGTGCGACAAACCTCCCAAGATTATGTAAAAAAGTGCGAATAATGTCAGAGGTATGCTCCAAATATTCATCAGCTAGGAGGAATTCTGAATCCTTTGTCTAGCCCCTGGCCATTCGCTCAATGGGGCCTGGATATAGTGGGACCCTTTCCTCGGGCCATAAGGAACCAAAGATGGCTCCTTGTCAGTACAGACTACTTTACCAAGTGGGTGAAAGCCCAGCCCCTCTCCAACATCAAGGATGTGGATGCTAAGAAATTCATCTGGAAAAACATCGTCACTAGGTTTAGGGTGCCTCATACATTGATCTCGAATAACGGCCTCCAATTTGACAGTAAAGCCTTTAAGAGATATTATGGGGAGTTGGGGATCAGCAACGGGTACTCTACACCTGCTTATTCCTAAGAGAATGGGCAGGCCGAGGCCACCAATAAAGTTATAGTGGCGGACTAAAGAAGAGGCTGAACAATGCAAAAGGTAAATGGATGGATGAGCTGCCCCAAGTGCTATGGACCTACCGTACTACACCCCAAAGATCAATGAGGAAGACCCCGTTTTTAATGACGTATGGGTCAGAGGCAATAATCCCCCTTGAAACTGAATTTCCAACTCTGAGAATGGACCAATTCAATGTTGAAGAGAACCACCACTTACTCCTAGACAACTTGGACCCGGCCGAGAAAAGACGAGAGGTGGCAACGGTGAAGATGGCTTACTATCAACAAAAACTTAAGCAACAATATAATAAGGGGATCAAGTCCAGACCCTTAGCCCCGGGAGACTTAGTCTTGAGGAAAGTGGTGGGGACAGCCAAGAACCCTATTTGGGGTAAGCTGGGTCCCAATTGGGAAGGATCATATAGAATTACTTCTATAGCGAGCATTGGGGCCTACCACTTATAGGACTTGGATGAAAATGTAATCCCCTACCCTTGGAATGTAAACAATCTATGGCATTATTACTATTAATAAATTCTGCCATCATTCATATCTTACTTGATCATATCTTATTGTGAATGTGTTAAACAGAATCTAGGACTTGCCTGGCTCCTCGGGTCACAAGCCTAGGGTAAATTAACATCGCAAAATTCTTTTAAGTGTTAAACAAAACCTAGGACTTTCCTGGCTTTGCCTAGCTCCTTGAGTCACAAGCCTAAGGTAAATTAACATCGCAAAATTCTTCTAAGTGTTAAACAGAACCTAGGACTTTCCTAACTTCGCCTGTTTCCTCGGGTCACAAGCCTAGGGTAAATTAATATTGCAAAATTCTTCTAAGTGTTAAACAGAACCTAGGACTTTCCTAGCTCCTCAGGTCACAAGCCTAGGGTAAATTAACATTGCAAAATTCTTCTAAGTGTTAAATAAAACCTAAGACTTGTCTGGCTTCTCAGGTCACAAGCTTAGGGTAAATTAATATTGCAAAATCTTTTCTAAGAGATAAATGGGACCTAGGCCTTCCTGGTTCCCCTAGGTCACAAGCCTAGGCCCTTCCTCAGGTTTTTGAGATAACGCCAGTAGGTTTGTCTGAGTTTGAGTCCTATTCCGAGTAAGTACTGATTGATAAATTATATAAGTTCCATAAGTTAGCCAACTACTTGTGTTGTCATAAATTGCCATGATGTGATTATTTGAAAGCTAAGAAGATAACTAGAGCATGAGATAACAGGTGCATAGTGAATGAAGAATATATATGAGTAAAAAAAAAAAAAAGATGTAAATTTTCTTTCATTAAAGATGTAATGATTGTAATACAAAAAAGAAGAAGAAGGGGGCATCATATATACAATGGCCCACTGTAAAATTTCTTTAAGGAACTAAACTATGCTTTGGGCTTCTTCTCCTTGGTGCTCTTCTTCTCCTACTCTTTCTTCTCCTACTCCTTCTTCTCTTTATTCCTCTTCAACGACACCCCTTCGAGCACCCCCTCTTCTACCTCTACATCTACTATAGTGTCTGAAGGTGGGAGTTCTTTTGTTGTCTCTTTTCCCTTGGACGAGGTGGGAGAGGGAATGGGGTCTTTTTGCTCTGCAGAAGAAGGAAGAGCAAGGCTGGGATCTGTTGGAGGCTGAGGAAGAATGGGTGCCAGGCGTAAGGCTGGGGGGTAGTACACCCTATCAAGAGCATGAAGCTCCGACTTGGGGTCAACCCCCATGGCATTAATGGCCTCGCCCCAGACCTCCAGGCAAAAGGCACGAGCAACATCAAGAAGTTGGGCAGTAAGACTCTCAGCTGTCTTGGTCATGCCTGCAATGTAAGCTACTTGCTTGGCCTGAGCCTTCTCAACCTCCTTGGCTTCCAGCTGCTTATTCACTTGCTTTAGCTCCACCACTGTGGGAGGCATCTTGCTCTCGGCCTTCCTTTGGGCCTCTAGGGTCTCGACAGCTTGCTTCTTATAGCCCTGAACCTTTTTCACTTCGGATAGCTAGGCAAGGGTCTTTTTCAGCTTTTTCTCTACCTCAACTCAAGCTTTTTCTGCAACCTTTTGGCCTTTCTTGGCCTTCCTTGCCACGTCCAAGGAATGGTCTACCCATTCCTCAGCCATAAAGGCTGTTTGGACGGCCTGCAGAAAGGAGAGCAAACAAAAAAAAGTAATTGTCATGTAAATCTTGATTAAACTAACTTTATAAATGGATAAGTTGGGTGAAGTACCTTGACGAGGTCTGCTTTAGAGACAGGAAAACCTCCATTTTTCTGAAGGAGCTCAACTCCTCCATGTCCTCAGGCAGACATAACGCCTTCTCTAGGCATTTTGCCACGAAGCCTGAGCTACCCTTTGTAGGGTCTCTCAAATTAGCGTCATCAAGCATAGGAGCGCCTAAGCTCAAGGTGAAGATGGGCCTCCAGATAGAGGCCTTCCTGGGTTGGTCCCCACCAACCTCCTTGGAGGTCCTGGTGTGCTCGAGCCTCTTCTTCTGCTGCCCCTTCCCCGCACAGGCTTCCTTGGCTAGGGGCTTGATAATCTCCCCCTCCTCAGTCACCTCTGTACCTTTGCCTTCCTGACCACGTTTCCTTGTTCGTGGCCTCAGTTGGGGATGTGCATGTTGTAGCAGGAGTTTAAAGGCGGGGCAGCACCGTCACAGTCAGGGAAGAGCCTCCGGCATGGGTTGTTAATAGGGCAAGGAGGTCTGGAGTTTTCTCCTCGAACCCCATGTCTGCTAGTGCTTGGGCTTGTGAAGTGCTGGGGACGTTTGGACGGTAAAAAATATCAAAGTCTTTGTCTATCACCTCCTGTACAGACTCGGACGTAGACTCCTTGGCCTTGGCGTCTGATGGAATAAGAAGTTCTTGTGAGTAGAGGAGTCTCGTAGCTAGGGGGGCTGGGAGCTGAGCGTCCTGGGTCCTTTGGAGAGGTGGTTCTATAAGTAGAAAGCCGAGCAAAACAATGTCTATTAAAGCCAAGTGGGAGTCCCTGGCTTTAATAATGTTCTTCGGTCTCTGAAATCGCTTGGTGGATGGTTTGTAGCCTAAGATAACATGGGCCGCCCTCAGCTACCCGTCCTTGTGCAAAAATATTTCTGACCTAAGGATCTTGTTCAGGTCCTTGAAGTTCACTAAATGTTTTGTTGGTGTTATGTGGTACTTATCTGCCAGATAAAACCATGAGGGTTGTTAGTAAAACAAAAGAGAAGAGGGAAGAAAACTTTGACTCTAGTTAAGCTAAGTAAAATCCTAAGGGTGACCCCAGTCTTCAGGGGTGATACCTGGTTCCCCCTCCTGGGTAGGGCAGTGTATCCTATCATGCCATCCTCCCGAGACAATGAGGAAATCCTCATCCATGCCTTTGCTCAAGTATAGCAAGCAGAAGATTAACCTAACGGTGGGGACCCTACATTTCATGTAGTACTTGGTTTTCTCCCCCTTCAAGCATTGGTACACCCAATTTACATCGTGCCAGGTAAGGTTAGTCTCCATCCTACGATTTAGTGCATCTACACATCCGAGGATTCTAAAGATGTTAGGCAAGCATTAGGTCGGGGTTAACCTATAGTTCATAAGATAATCCCGGGTTACCCTTCCCATTGGGAGTTCCATCTCGCCTTCAATAAAGGCGATCATAGGAATGACCACAGACTCAGAAAGCCTATCCAAGACCAACCACTCTCCCTCCTCACAGTGTCGGATTTCCACATTATTGGGGATCCTATATTGTGCCCTAAAGGCTACCTTAGCCTCAACAATGTCAACTAACTTAGCATATCTACCTATGACCTTTTGAGAGGTGAAGTGTAAAACGTGTGAAAAAGAAGGTACAAAGGAAAGCAACACACCTATTGATGAACGCAAGGAAGGCTCCTCGGGAGTTTTTGTTCTTTAACTCAGAATGCTAGAATGCTCAAAATGAGCCTCAGCCAGCTCCAAGTTCTCCTTTTCTAGGAGAGTAAAGGCAAGTGGCAAAATTCCCGCCCATCTGTGAGAAGAAATAATGACCGTACGATCTTGATCTAACCATAGAACGTGGGAGATAAGCAGCCACTTGACGCCATAAATGCAAGATCGTGGATTTCGAAGTGCCAGGAGTGTGTGAAGGATAGGCGAAAGGACGTTGATACGTGGGAACACATGTGGCACATGTGCATTTTATTTAGAGTAATAAAACTTTACTTTTGTCCCCAAACAAATAGTGAAAGTTTTAGGGGGCTATTATAGGTTCTTGAGGACCGAGGAGGGAGATAAAGGGTCGCGATATTGGCCCAAGGATTGAGGAAGAAGTCGAAGGGTCACAATAATGATGTCGAGGTGATGTGAGCCACAGGTCAAAGGGAAGAAGCCGCCCGAGGAGGGGGAGAAACGAATCATGGTACTCTAAGGGGAAGTTAGGATCAGGAGAAAGTGGAAGACAGTAGGCATTAAGGAAGCTTTAAGCCTAGTGTAGCCAGTTGCATTTGCATTAATTTAAGGACAACAGCTTTATCAGCCGCATTAATGAGGAAGTGACCTGAACAGTGTATGCCACAGCTAAGTAGATTCCTGCCACCACCTACTTTATATGTGAAAGGTAACAAGTGTCAGGAAAAGAGGGGGGTAAGGTAGAAATGGATGATGAAGATGCGGTGGAAGGGGGCATAAAATGAAAGGAAAAAGCATTGAAAAAGGGGATTGAGGGGAAAAGGGAGAAAAGAGAAATAGAGTGGTGCGCATTGGAGAAGAAAAGTGAACCGTATCATTTTCTATGTGAATTTTGCCTCCTCGGGTGCCTTTGTGTAAACCTTGATGTTCATCTATACTTGAATTCAAATATGATTCTTCCATATAATTGTCCTTGGGAAGAGCTCATTGTTGTTGTTCTTTTCCATCTCTCACAAATTTTTATTGATTTGGGCCAAGTTTGAAGGATACAGCCCATTATTCTAAGTGGGCTTAGGCTACAAACTTTTTTGGTCCTTACAGATTAAATTATATAAAGTTATGTTATATTTATACTATATATGCACTCATTCACACACATCACAATTCACACAAATAACATTATAACAAAAATAATTATAATAGCGCACATATTGGACACACACACACACTCAATATAAATTGATAATAAAAGGAGAGACACTCACAACTTATAAACACTTACTTTTTACTCTTAAATTCAGGGATATAGATATAGCCAAATATATATATATATATATATAGAGAGAGAGAGAGAGAGAGAGAGAGAGAGAGAGAGAGAGAGAGAGAGATCTGTGGTGCATGTTGTTTGATTTTGGAATGGACTGATTTGTGTTGTTATTTGGCTTTGGGTTAGGTTGATATGCGATTAGGGTTTGCAATAATATTGTTAATGGTAAATTAAACTAATAAAAAATATTAGGGCTTGTTTGGTAAGAGTATTTAAATACACTTTTTTGTTTTGCAATCCATAAAACAGTGGGTCCTACACTTGAATTTATTGTTTGACTAATATTTTCTAAGTATAGTTTTCAAAAAACTGTATCATATTTTCCTGATTTAAAATAGGATTTTGAAAACTGCTAAGGGTTGTTTTCAGGATATAGAAAATGTTTTTAATGATATAGTTGTAAATAAATTGAAAACATTGAACCCCACATATCTGTCCAAACTCTTTTATATCTTAAATTAAGGAACTTATCTTTATCACAAAAAGAATTCTCACACTTCAAATTTGAAACTTATCATTAAAAAAAAAAAAGAAAAAAGAAGAAGAAGCTCTATTCCCTTATCATTATCCACAAAAAAAAAAAGTAATATACAAATTCTTCACAGTACTACACTTTTTTGTTTTGCAATCCATAAAACAATGGGTCCTACACTTGAATTTATTGTTTGACTAATATTTTCTAAGTATAGTTTTCAAAAAACTGTATCATATTTTCCTGATTTAAAATAGGATTTTGAAAACTGCTAAGGGTTGTTTTCAGGATATAGAAAATGTTTTTAATGATATAGTTGTAAATAAATTGAAAACATTGAACCCCATATATTTGTCCAAACTCTTTTATATCTTAAATTAAGGAACTTATCTTTATCACAAAAAGAATTCTCACACTTCAAATTTGAAACTTATCATTAAAAAAAAAAAAAAAAAAAAAAAAGCCCTATTCCCTTATCATTATCCAGACAAAAAAAAAGTAATATACAAATTCTTCACAGTACTTTTTGTAAATATATATTTTTTTAAAATCTCAAAAATAAAAATTGTCTCCCAAACAATTATTTTTTGTTTTTAGTATTTTGAAAATTATTCTTAAAAGTGGGAGCCAAAACACATAAAATATACTTAGAAATTATTATCTGAAAACTAGTTTCAAGTTCAATTTTTTGAATTTTTTTTTTATATTGTTTTGAAAAAAAAAAAAAAACAAAAATCCTCTTACCAATCAGGCCCTTATATATATAATTTTTTTTTTCAAGTCAGGGTCATAGTAGCTCTCTAGTGCCTTCTCTAATCTCCTTTCCTTTTTCCACCCTTCCTTTCTCTCCCTTTCAAGCAATTAAGGTGAAAAAGAGAGGGACAAAAAGGTAGAGAAAAAATGGAAAATAATGGAAGATGATTGATATGCTTTCCATTTTTTTTTTTTTTTATCATATATATATATATATATATCATACAAGTCGATATTTACGGGACTTCATTAATGAAACCTGACATCCAAATTGATTAAATAGGTCTTTCTTTATGCCAACTCATTATCGTGTTTTGTTAACATTTGCTCATATTGGATCAGATCGACTAGCCTCATGCAGGTTTATTTGAGTCCGGGTCTACTTAGACAATCCTAAATATAACATTTTTTTTTTTTTTTTGTAGAAACAAAAACACACACACAAAGAAGATGGAAAAGAGTTCTAACACAAAGGCACGCCACAATTCCACTTAAAAGCCATAGTAACTTTTAAGGAATGGTGTGGTAAGTTATACTACATACAACAAACTCTCTTAAACAATGTAAAACAATTACTTGTAAATATAACTAGAATATTAATAATATTAAAAAAGTGGAATAAATAGCATACTCAACCATAGAGGAAAGCCATTTTATTTTAAAAAAATAATAACAATAAAGTTTAGCTACATAATTAGTTGTAACTTAAGGTTACAATCTTAAATATTATTAACATTATTATATATTTTTAAAATCTAATCATTGAATTGTATGTTCTTTATGCTCTTAATACGGATGTCAAATTTGTGGCAATTAGATATTATTTACTATATGATCTATAAAACTATATTTTATGTATAATTTTAAAATACAAAAACTTGCAATTTAAATAATTTCTTGATGACACAGCTATTAATCTTTAATTTTCAAGAAATTTTGCAAGTATGGAGGGTATAAGCTGAAAATTTAATCCGATGGTGGATTTATCAAAATTCGCCTCTAATGAAAAGACATTAAGTAAAGTTGTAGCCTTAGGCTACAATCAATTTTGTAGCTAAATATTGTCTATGACTGAGTGTGTTATTGTATAAATAGTGGAAAATCATTTTATTTTGTAGCTAAACTTTGTCTATGGTTGAGTATACTATTTAACAATCAGTAGCGACTCTAAGAATTTTTCTTAGGGTGGTAATTAAAAAAATAATAATAAAAATAAGACTTGAATATATTAACATCAAAAAAAAAAAAAAAGCACAAATACATAAAATTTTAAAATTTCCTTCACAAGTTTTCTTATATACACAATTAAGCAATCATTAAACTACTGATCTCTCATTTAATTACCAACATATTGCCTAAATAAGTAACAATATAAACAAATTGCATTGTTTTTTTGAAAAAATGTATCACATAAATCCAACAAATTTAGCTAATGACTAAAGCAAGCATTAATAGACTAGCTATTTGAAAAGTGTGCATTTTTTTAATTAAAAAAATAGTTATTTTAAAATATTCCATTTCAAAACACAATTTAAAAATTTTACAATTAAGCGTTTGATTTGGGCTTTTAAGCTAATTTGTTTGTTTGGGCAAATTTTGAAAAGTGCTACATCCACAACATTTGAAGAACACGTATACAATAAAGCCTAGGTGGTAAGTTTTTATTAGTTCTAATTTGAACATACTACTGAAATTATTTTTTTGTCCATTAGTAACAACCTACTACTTAAGATTTGTTACAAAAGTATTACAAAAATATTGCAAACATAACATTTCTTGCAATTTTTTGGAGAGGTAGAATTTAATTTTTAATGGGCTCAAATTGTTATTTATGGTATTCAAGTTTTTTTAGGGTAGTCAAGTTTTTTTTTAGGGTGTTCAACGACCCATATTAATTTAAAATTTAAGTATTTAAGGTATATTAAAAAAATTCAGGTTAAGATAGTCATGTGATCACTCTAAACTACACTTGGTGCCGCCCTTATTAACAAATACAATACATGTATCAGAGTTGAAGCAATGATTCCTAGGATATCGTGAGATCTATAATCTATAAGATTAAGAGTGCTTTCCAGATGTACTGAAATGATAACTTAATCAACTTTATTTTAGGTACTATTTATGAATTTTAATATATTGATTACCGTCCATGCAGTTGGAAAAAAATTCAGCTTACCTTTGAAAGATTGCATTGCCTGTTGTGTTGATGGTCACACATTTGGTTATAAAAAAAAATAATATGAAAAGCTCCTTGTGCAATTATGCGACAGCGTTTTTTTTTTTTTTTTTAAGCTGGCCCACTATTCACTTAATACGGGTGTTTTGGCAATAGTGAGAGCTGGGTTTAACACGTTTCAGCCCTTTTATTTATTTATTTTTTCTATACTACTTTCAAAAAAAAAAAAAGAAAAAACAAAAAGAAGTTAATTTTAACAATATTTTTAGCAAAAAAACTAAATAAATTATTCTCAAACAGACAATAAATAACTAAATTTATTATTTCATACTAATTTAAATTTGTGAGACAATTACTAATTTATCATGCTATCAGAGTAAAAAAGTCCAAAGAAAGCCCAATTTCCACTTGATCTCCCATTTAAATTTTTTTTTTTGGGTTAAGCATCATTTAATAAATGCAATTTAAGCCGAATAATATTAGATTAAATAATTAAATTTAACATTTTTTAATTGCTTAAGTTTTTAGACCAATTAATAATTAATCACCTATAGATTCTAATATCAAAAATTTTATTATCAATAAATTCTTTCCTATAATTAGTGGGGAACTTGAGATTACTCATCCTATACACCACATTAAGTAAACAAAATAATAACAACAATAATAATTGAAATTTTGTTTTTGTTTTTAATATTATTATTATTTACGATGATACTGAAATTCGAATTTTCGAAAGTCAAAAAAGTGAGGCGACAGTGATTTCCCATAGGCCATAGGATTCTCCAATAGGACCAATACCTAGTACTTGGCTATGTGACAGGAATTACAAACAGCAAATGAAAAGACAAATTTGCTTCACGTGACATCAACTGTTCCGCCACGTCGAGGAGTAACAGTCTGTCTGTCTTTTTTATTTATTTATTTTTATGAATAAGTATATTTTGTCTTGCATTGATGTATGGTGTTACCTGCAATCCACACAACTTCATGACGGGTGGCGCCTGTGGGCGACAATATCACATGTAGCGCTCCTTAAATTATTCTTTCCCAATTTCTAAGTTCCAAACCCATTGATGTGATGAAAGGAGGAAGAGAGAATTTGTTTAGCTCTATGTAAGGTGATTTTTGAGTGTAAAATATTTTTAAGTGAAAATATATTTTAGAAAAGAAAATATTTTTAGATGTTTGGCTATATTTTTAAAAATATTATAGAAAAACATTTTTTAGTAGTTTTTTTACATTTTTTCAACTTCCAAACAAATATATAATATAAACACAAAAGAAACCAAACAAAATAAAAATACTCATTAAATCCAGTTAAATTGAGAGAGAGAGAGAGAGAGAGAGAGAGAGAGAGAGAGAGAGAGAGAGAGAGAGAGAGAGAGAGAGAGAGAGAGTAAACAAAATAAAAATACTCATTAAATCCAGTTAAATTGAGAGAGAGAGAGAGAGAGAGAGAGAGAGAGAGAGAGAGAGAGAGAGAGATGAAGAGAGAGGAAGAATGAGGAAGAGCTTAGCTTGATCAGTAGTGGGTGGTCACAAACGGTAGTCGAATTGATTTTAGATAGCTATTTTAAGGTCAATGAAAATGATTTTTCGTTTGACTAAGTTTTTCGACCAACCCAAACACTCCTCTTGGTGTAAAATATTTTTCGTATTCCTTTTACACCCAAAACAAACATAGCCTGAATAACAACCAAAGAGAAATACAATTCAAGTAATAAAAATTCATAGTAATTTCACAAAATTCTAAAATTATCATGTCACATTATTAAAAAAAATTAAATTGAAGATTGTAGTGGACCTCTATGCTAATTGGTATGCGAATTTATGAATGTTGTGAAATTGTTATGACTTTTTGTTGTGTTCCTATTATTATTCAACAAACAAATCATGATCACAAATAATGTTCAAATATTGAGTAATGCATCCAACTCATTAATTTGAAGAAATCAACTCAGTTCAACCCAACTCAATGTCTTAGATTGGATTTTCATGGTTTGGTGAGTTGGATAAAGTTGGACTTTTATTTTGAGTTTAGGATTGTGTTGGGTTTAGGTTAATAGTTTTTCCAATTTATTTCACCTAGCCTAATCCACCACCACACACACACACACACACATAACTCTTATTTTTATTTTAAGTTAAAATTGATTGTAATGTATTTTAAGAATTATTTTTTATGAATTTGAAAATTGGGGATTAATTTAAGTATATTATGTGAATTGTAACAATTTATTTAAAAAATACTGTACACACTACATACCGACACAACCCAACTCTACACGTCATAGGTTGGGTTGGGTTGAAAAAAGCCTCTAACATAACTCAATCCAACCCATGCACAACTCTAGTCACACTTATAATATATATATATATATATATATTAATTGGCATGACACACAGTAGTTATTGCATGATGCTTCCATTTCAGACTCAAATAAAGTGATAAAGGTTGTGTGTTTGAGGTGCTTTCATAGGAAGTCCTAGGAACATAGGGTTCAAATATCAGATTTTTGAAGCATAATTATATATATATATATATATATGAGATGGGTTCAAGTTATACCTGATGTAACTCTAAAAAGTTGCACATTTTTTTAAACTATTAGATTTAAGTAGATCTAATGGTAAAAAAAAAGACACTTATTAATGCTGATATTCCGATTAAGATCTCATTTATTATCTTATATTTATGACATTCTATACCTATATCTAAAACCAAAAACTGGCATACATTCTCTTTACTCTCTCTTTCTCCTCCATTGCCCTTATGGTTGTCGACGATGGATTTTTGGCTTACACCTCATTTTGCAAGGAAATTTTGTCCCTACATATGGCGTTATGAATGAACAAAACCCCACTTTCCTTTGTGACTTGCCAATTCACAACTAGTATGACACAATCGTGGCATGTTCAGCAAATGTAGTTAGGTAGAAAAGTTTTCAGTCTTATGACTTCTTGAAATTCAATGATGATCTCAAATTTCCATCAATTTTTCTTGACTATTGTTTCACCAGTTTTGCAGCATACAAAGTTATGTGCCTCATTTGAAGAGTAATCAAATGTTATGTTTAGCCATATACTTTTTATGTAACTCAAACAATCTCGTCACAAAAGAAACTCAAACTCAACTACACCTTAATCTCATCTAGTTAGATCTACTACATGAACTTCTTTGTTTCCATTTAGCTCTTTTAAAGGTTATATATATACTCATGGAGGTCATAATAGAAGCTAAAGTCTAATTACAATTTTTCTTGAATTATTTCCCTATGATAGTGGAGGTGGAAGAGTGATGGAGGAGGAAGAGAGAGAGCAGTGAGAAACGTATGCCTATTTTTGGGTTTATAAATAGGTATGGAATGTCATAAATAAGAGATAATAGATGATATCCTAATAAGAATATTAGCATTAATGAGTGCTTTTTTTTTTTAACCAATTAATTTACTTAAAACCCAATATTTTAGAAATGGTGTACTTGGAACTTTTCTCTCCCTTCTTACCCTTTATTTACTTTTCTCCTTCCTTCGCTTTTGTGTTACCCTGCCTCTCCCGCGCGCTCTCCCTCTATATATAAATAATTTAACTCAAATTCTATTCTCTATTCAAACCTCGCTTAGACTATCTTTTTTTCGGTTCATTTTTTCTGACCCATGCCCAGGACGCTCTGGTTTTGCACCCGTTTAGAACAAATTAATAAATTTTGTAGTGATTGGGCGAAACCATTGAATTTACTTAAATCCAATAGTTTAGAAAATGTGTAACTTGAACCTCTCTCTCTCTCTCTCTCTCTCTCTCTCTCTCTCTCCTCTCTCTCTCTCTCTCTCTCTCTCTCCGCGCGCGCGCGCGCGCGCTCTCCCTCTATATATAAATAATTAAACTTAAATTCTATTCTCTATTCAAACCCTCGATTAGAATATTTTTAATATATAAAATATTTTTTGTAAATAGTAGAATATATAATACATATACAAACACAATCATAATAAATGCCTAATAATGGAATATATATCTAGTATAATTACCATAATTATTAAATTTCAATAGCCAACCATTTAGACATAGTAAGATTTGTCATGGATCCTCCAATTTAGTGAATAGAATCTCATGTGACAAAGGTCGATTATAAACAATGCATTTTTTTTTTTTAAGAGTTTCAACGTATGAAATCTGCTCCTGATAATAGCTCTTTATCATCAAACCAAGACACCAATTAGTTTTTTATATAGGCGAAGATTGAACCTTAGATCTTTTATACAACTATCAGGAACTTACTAATTGAGCTAATTAGAACCAATACATCTTTCTTATCTATATATATATATATATTTAAAAGTTTAAGCATAGTATTTATTGTTGCTACGCTCTGTTAAGCCACCTTATTCTCCACGTCATTGCCATATCATTATTTTTTTCATATTTATTTTTTAGTTTTAATTTTTTGACATTATTAAATATATAAATACATTGACTTTACAAATTCATCTTAGGCAGTTTTAATTTTACATATTTATCTACTTTAATTTTAATGTTGTAACTAAGTATTGTCTATACATATTCCTCTTAAACGGTTTTAACTTTACATATAATTTTGCCCCTTTATCTTCCTTTATTTTGTCTCTTCTTATTCTCATCATTTTACTATAAATTTGTCACTCTCTCCCATTTTATGCATATTTATTTGCCCACACAAAAAGGTTATCTCTCTCTCATTTTTTTTTTTTCATTTTTTGTTGGATTTTTTTATGAAGTTTGTGCACTCATTGTCTTATTATTGACTAACTCAGATTTGGGGGAAAATTATATTATAATATATCCAAATTTTGTATTATTATTAGGTTTTAGTTTATTTGGAAAACAACGGGATAGTTTGGACAATATGACGAAGAACAGTTAGTGCAGTTGAAGAAGATAGTCTTTGTCTACTTTCCTTTCACTGTTTGTAAATATATTGTTTAACAAATTACCACCAAATTGTTATATCATTATTATATGATGTCTTTAGATGTGTGAGTATTTGTTTTTAAGCATTTGTGAATATTTTGTGTTGCCCATCTTCCTTATCTTATTAGTGTATTTTTTTAGATTTTTAAGAAAAAAAAATTCAATTTCGAGTTTAAAATTATTTATTTATTTATTTATTCATTTTTTGCATGTTGGATTAGATGTTAGATTACATTATGATAGTATTAACACAATATTTGACTTGATTACAATCATTATGTATAATAGGATAATTTTTTTGAATTTGATTATGCATAGAATATTTGGCTTGATCACATCACATTTGAAATATTTTACATATTTGGGAGAATGAGTTTGACTTTGATATGAATTTTATTTTTCCCTTTCTTTTTTATTTTAATTGTAGTTTTGTTGAATTTTATAAATTTTTTTGATATGTTTCTTGGTGTTTTTGATTGTATGGCAAAAAAATTGGGTTTGAATTTTTTTTTTAACTAAAAATAATTTCCAAATTTTAGTTACTTTTTAATGATACACAAAATTTCATAAATAATTTTTATTAAAAAATTAATATTTTTTCAACCTTTTGAAATCCTGAGAAAAATTGTATTGTTTTCATTTTTGTATGACAAAAATTATTTATTATATTTGTGATTGTCACTATAACAAATAAAAATATGATTATGAAATAAATTACTATTTATTAAATTAGTCCAAACTGCAAAAATAAATTTAATGAGATTACCTTAAAAATATTGTTAAGCACAACGCGCGGGATTCGCGACTAGTGACTATAATTCTTAAGGGCATTCGAAACATCAGGAACTCTATTCCTCACCATGGAAAAGAGGTAAATATTTCTCTCATTATCGATGGCATTTGTAAGAGAATATGTACTGGCTTTAGAACTTGCACAAATTCAAGACCAAGTTCCTAGACAAGAATGCAATGGTAATTCCTTCCAACGGAATTAGTGATGCCAAATGTACGTTGATGTTGTTATCACTGATAAATTTACAGCACTGGCTATATTGGAACAAGATGTAGAGGGTGAGGTCCTAGATACATGAACTAAGTAGCATGTACTTTGTGAACTACTGTAGGGAGGAGCAATTGCATTCCTCTGTGCCTTACAATTAGCACAAGCTGCAAATTTGCACAAGATCATTGTAGAGGGCGATGTTAATACAGTTGTTTTGATTCTCTAAATTTAGGCTTGCCTAATGTTGAGTAGTCCATTTCTGCCATGCTAAGCAATGTTGTTGAGTTTAGCCATTGCTTTGACTCGAGTGCATTTATTTGGGTTAGAAGAGAGGCAAATAGCGTTGCTCATTCCTCGCTAAGTTGCTTATGCAAATAGGTGTTTTGTTTTTTGCAATAAATTTTCTCTCCCTCTTTTGGTTTGGAAGGAGTTTATTGTCCTTTCACCATAAGAACTAATGCACTGTTGCCTTATCGTTGACTGAGCAGAAAGAAGTGTAGTGATAAGTGTGATATGTATATTGGTGTTAGTGTTTCTATCTATCACCTTTGGCAATAGGTAAAAGGGTTAGAATTATATGGTTAAATGATTAAATTTATCAATCAATAATTTAACATAGTATCAGAGTAGAAGGTCAAATTTACTCTACTTCCTATTTAAAATCCTACGTGTTGGGCTTCACCTATTAAAAGAGCTTTTGAGCTCACACGTGAGGGGATTGTTAAAATTATATGATTAAATGATTAAATGATTAAATGTATTATATTCCAATAGCTTACACTTTTGGGATAATCAGTAATTTAATAAGAAATGCCATTATTCATTGTGGTTTTATTAAAAGAATGTAAGAGATTCTCCAACACAAGGGAAGTTAAAAGCTAGAATTGAAGCAAGTGGAAGCCATCAAAATTCCACCTCAATTAGGAGCTATGCCGGAAATGGGGTTTATCTCATTCTATCCTTGAAAACCTAATTTGATGTGTTATTGAAAAGGTAGGTTTAGTTTCTTAATTTGTTTTAAATTCTCTTCCATGTCATGTGTGGTTCATGTCATTTGTATTTTGCCTAAATGTTAGTGACCTCTTTTACTATGTTTCTAATTGTACTTGTTACATTTAGGGGGTGTTTGGTACACCCACTTAAATACACATTTTCAGTTTTTAAATAACATTATATGCATTTTTATACACTTTTTCACCCATGAGTTTTTTCACACATGTTTTCAAATAATAAAACACATGTTTTTAAACACGTGTACCAAATACCCCTTATTTTTTGGCGAATTGAATATGTTGCTTATCAGGGAAATAATTGAAGCAAACTACACGTGTTTAACACAAGCCCAAACCTTTATGTTGTGCTGTATTCATGTTGTTGTGCAGAAGGGCCTCTTGAAGAGTTTCCACACAAGATTGATTGTGACCACTAAATGTGCATGTAAAAGATCTCACAGAAGCATAATAAGAACCCAAAGTTCCTCTATATCTAACCATGTCAAACCATATAGGGTTCTAAACTAATACAATAGCACTTCACATTTTTTTTCCTCTCTCCCTCTCCAAGTCTTACACATTGTTAACAATATAAAGTGAGAGAAAGACTGAATAGTCTGTATATTGATATGTGTGTAACAATGTACAAAAGAGAGTTTTATATAGGCTAGATATGTGTGCAGTACAAGTAATATGAGTGCAATACAAGTGTATACTGGGCTAAGCCCAATGGGCTAATCTAGCTTAATTTATACACTAACATCCCTCAAACTCGAAGTGGCAAGGAGGAAGCCAACTGGAGTTTGGATATAAGATCTCAAAGACGACTAGGCGGGTGAGACTTGGTGAAGATATCAACAGGCTGGTCAACAGAGGAGATGGAGAACATCTTGAGATTGCCTTTCTTGAGATGCTAGCGAGTGATGTGGCAGTCGATCTCAATGTGCTTGGTGCGTTCGTGGAAGACATCATTGCGAGCAATGTAGATAACACTACGATTGTCACAATAAAGAGGAGTAGCAGTGGGTTGTGGAGCATCCATGTCAGCCAAAAGCCAGCGAAGCCAGAAAAGCTCGCAGGTGGTGTCGGCAAGGGTAAGATACTCAGCCTCAGTACTGGAACGGGAAAGAACATCCTGCTTCTTGCTATGCCACGAGACAAGAGAAGTACCTAACAGGAAACAAAATCCTGTGATAGAGCATCGATCAGTCAGATCACTTGCCTAGTTCACATCTGAATAAGCATGAAGCTCAAGAGAAGACCGAGAGGAGTAGTATAGACCATGATAAAGTGTGCCTTTGACATATCGGAGAATCCGAAGAATAGCAGCATAGTGGACAGAACGAGGGGCATCCATGAACTTACTAACCATACCCACGGCATGTGAAATATCTGGACGAGTAATAGTGAGATAGATTGGACTACCAACCAACTGACAATAGTGAGTAGCATCGAATATAGGTTNGTCTGTTTTTTTTTCTTCTCTAAACTTTATTATTTTTTTTTTTTTTTTTTTTTTTTTTTTTTCTCTCAATAAAAAAAAAAAAAAAAAAGGTCTTCGGTCAATTCATTGTGAATTCTTTCATCTCATACTCTGCGATAACAATTGGTAATACTATATGCATAACTTAAATTACAATAGGGTGTATCACTACCAGTGGTAACTTCAGAAATTTTTCTCGGGGTGTTTCTTAAGAAGCATAAATTTTTCCAGTGGCGGCTCTAGAAAATTTTCCCAAATGTATTGTTGTTTAGTTGTTTCATTAATTTGTTTGCCTTTTATAAACTATAATTTGTTATATTGTTGTTTTGTTAATTATAAAATTATTAATTGTTGTTTAATATAATATAATTTAATTTGTTTGTCTTATATAATGTATTGATTAATTAAATTATTAATTATTGTTTATTAGTTGCTTTCCCCAATTAATTATTGGATAATTTAATATCCCAAACAAACAAAATTAATTAGTTCAACTAATTACTATGGTTGTTTGATACTTCCCTACTTGGAATATCACACTATTACTTACCCCAAAAAAAAAAAAAATGTCAATAAATTTTGCAGCACAAAAATATATTGGCCGTATAGCTTAAGTCCAAGTCTAAAAAAGAGTAATTTATTACATATTTTATGACCATTAGTTGAACTAATCAACTAGCACACAGCACACAGCACACAGGCCACAACCATATTTATTAATTATTAGTTGCACACTTGCACTAGCACTAGCACACAGCACAATTGCACTACCCTGGCCCCATGCCTCCATCTACCCTCCAATTCAATAGACAAAGCCCAATGCCCCATGGTCCCCAGTCACAAGACTAGAACCAATCAGATAAAGCTAATTTATTGTATCTCACTAAAAGACACCAACACCAACACTAAAAGACAATTAATAATCTCACCAACACCAACACCTTACACAGTTACTGTGTTACACCAACACCAACACCGGATATTCTCAAAAAAAAAAAAAAAAAAAAAACACCAACAATGGATAAAGGCATAAAGCCAAAAACAAGGTAAATATTACTCATAAAGAGGGACTGAGATGAAGAGAGAGAGACTGAGACAGAGAGAAAGAGAGACTGAGAGACTGAGATGAAGAGAGAGAGACTGAGACAGAGATGAAATACCTTGAGGTTGAGGGAGTAGGGAGGCCTGAGACTGATGGGCGGCGTCGTCAGGCATAGTGGAAAAAAAAAAAAAAAACTAATACTGTTTAGAGAAGAAAAATCACCAGACTCCCACCAGTCATGATGTGCCGACGTTTTTTATATTCAGCAATTTGTATTAATTGGAATTGACCATTCTACTCAAATGGGTCTCCAAATTCAAATCAAAAGTCATACCCCAAATAAGTAAGTTACCAAACTCATTGGATCAAATTCTTAGTATGCACGGTCATAGTTAATCAAATTATATAAATAACTAAACTCTGTACGAAGCATAGACTATTCAGAGTTCTAGATCTTTTTTCTTTTTCTTTTTTGGTTAAATTCAGAGTTCTAGATCAGTTAAATTAAAGAGCTGCAAATGTGACATGCTTAGAGAAAAATAATAAAAAGGTAACAAAGTCATATTCATGAAGGTCTAATTTTATGTTTATCAAATTAGGTATGGAAGTACTTTTGTTACTGGAGCCATGGCCCCCAAATATTTTTATAATTTGTTCAAAAGTAAGGAACAATTGAAGCCATGGCCCCCACTCTCATTTTTTTGAGCTTTCATCCAGTGCTCTGTGCTCACCTTCTCACTTAGCATTAAGCTCTTCCATCCTTCTTAACAAAGACTCTTAAGCTTATTTGAATCTTAGATGTTAGGGTCATATTTTTTTATGTAATTGGCTAATACTTTGACAAAACGTACTTTGCTTGTAATTGGATAGATCTAAATTGGGTTTAATGTATCAAGAAGTATGTTGTTTAAACATATTAAGTGGTATCATTAAAGACATAAAATTTGATCCAAGAAACAAGTGAAGAAAAACTATTTCATTAAAGCTCGACATAAGCTCGGCACTAGCTGCCATTGAGAATTAATGGAAAAGCTCGACACAAGCTCGATTTGTCGAGAACTACAAATTTAGAATTCTCAAATCTGAATTTCGACCTATGATGACTTGAATAATTAGGGTTTCTCTCTCTACAATATTAGTCTTATATAAGACTCATTTTAAAAGTCATCAAATATGAAACATAGAGACCTATAACTCATATACTCTATGTAAAGCTACTACGTTTGTACACCTTAGGATTTTGTAACCAAATGCTTCTTGATCTTCATTGTTTATGAAGTGAAGAACTTTGCAGCCAACAACAATCAATCAAGTTGCTAGAGTTAGTCACGTACTAGGATCCGTGCAAAGGAGTCAGTCACAAATTGGAGATTTATGCAAAGCAAAGAAGTCTACTACAAAGATCAAGTCCAATTGAGTATTGGAGCAAATGTTCAACTGTAGGTTGGTATTTTGGGCTAGTCCAAGGTAATAGTAAGATTCTTTATACTTGTAACTGTTTGATTATTGATTAATGGATTATTGGAAGTAGTGACTTCTATTAGGGTACATTTTTTTACACATAATATTATCTATTTATTTTCAAACATCACTAACAAATTATTGGGCTTCTCTAAATATTTTTTCCTATTATCATACTAGCCCACAAGTTTTCTTCTTTCCACCACAAAATTGGGCAACAAATATAAAACGTTATAAGACCCAATATTTTTTGCAAAGCCAATAATATAGACTCACCCTCAAATTATTTAGTTTATTGGGCAAGTTAAAATCTCATTCTTCTTTAAAATCCCAAGAATGTTCATACTTAGCGGTATTTGAAAAGCCCATGATTCAAATACATAGAAAAACAATTTTATCAATGGAATTCAAATCCATGACCAAAGCCCGTGGTTTAAACTCATGGCAATTTATCAATGGAATTCAAATCCATGACCAAATGCCATGATTTAAACCCATGACAATTTATTTATCAAGAAGCCTAATTCTCATTGGTAATATTTAAAGTTTAGTTCTCGCTGGCAATATCAAAAAACCCAATTTTTATTGGCAACATCAAAAACCCAATTCTCACAGGAAATATCAAAAAACCCAATTTTCATTGGCGACATCAAAAGCCCAGGCTGGCGATATTTAAAGCTCAATTCTCATTAGCAATATCAAAAGCTCAATTTACGTTGGCACTATTTTAAAAGCTCAATGTTATTAATACTTGGCAAAATATTATACCATGAGTATTTCATTTAAAGTCCAATGATAAGCAATGTTTTAAGCCCTTAAACCTATTACTATAATGTTACAAGCCCATGAAATTATGGCAATTATCTATTTCCAAAACCCATGGCAATCATCTTATAAAAGTCCATGGGAAGTTATGATTATTTATCTTAGAACCATGACATCTACTTATTTCATACCATATTATAAGCTCATGGTATTTATATAAGAACACATGTTCACTATCTATCTTATATCATGACATTTATAATACTTATTTTTGAAACTCGCAGTAATTATTCAAGTTCATCATTTAAATTATGACCTGATTATTAACCATAGACATTACTTATGCTATGGAATCCATCATTTCAAAATATCAAATAACAAAGTATTTTGAAATAATTAAGGCTCATGCTATTATTTTGAATAATACAAAATCATTGCTCAAAAACTCATTACAAATATTTATCAAAACTCAAACTATGTTGAATATCAACTAACAATGAGAATCCATGAGGAATGAAAACTCATGGCAATATGTGTCATTGATGTCTATTTTGTAGGCCCAAATTTATGACAAAGGAAGAACAAGCCTAAGTAAAAAGGGACATGACTACAACCCAGCCAAAGGGCCCAGCATGTGTGAATAGGCCCAGACCAAAGAAGGCAGAGAGTTGAACCAGCCATCCAACTCCATTCTTGTTTTTCTTTGACCAAGATTCCGCTGGAGACAACCAAATCCCTAAGAATGAACTAAAGGGTGTTCCATTAGCTTTCTGCCACTGCCCCCATCACGTGCATGATGTTCAAAGGTTGTATTAGCAGCTAAAGTTCAATGGGTAATGGGATTTCATCATCTTCCTCGAGGCTCCATCTCCAGTGAAAGGGTGCCATAACCAAGTCACTTAGATTTCAACAAATCAAGCCTATAAATGCCAAAAACATTCAAGAACTAGTTCATGTGCCAAGCCCATGAATCTTAAAGGGGAAAATTTGGGAACATGCGGTTTGGAGGGCAAAAAGAGATCTCCAACAAAACCCTCTGAGATGAGCTTAAACTTTGACACTTGGTTTGGGGTGTTGAATCCTACTTCCTAGGGTCCAAATCTCAGTTACAGCACTAGCATCCTTCCTTAATGCCTGTCTTAACCTCATTGGCTAAATATAACCTTAGAGATCTAAGCATTTAATGCAAAATTATGTTGATTTTACCCATGTGTGACATTACCCAAAGAGGAAAGACAACCCAAAAGAGAATCCACCATTTATAGCCAAATCCTAGGATAATCAAGTCTGCTATTCTACCTCCTGATCAATCCTGCGTCTTTGGACTTTTGCTAATTAATACCTCCCTAAACTCCACTATAAAAGGATAAGCACATCAGTCCACAAAACACACAATAACCCCTCTAAAAACCTATGTTATTCTTGTTATTCTGTCAAATTTCAGCTTGTAGTTAGCCCCACTAACCCACAAATAAGCCACTTTTGTCCATACCCACTTAGTTTCAGACATTCTCATTCCTTTTTCTGCATATTTTAAGTTCATAAATGCTTCCTAATCAGCAATAAACAACCTTCTTCCCCATTAAAGACTTAGTTTTAGCATTCCCATTATAAGCCTACACACTCACTCACTCAAAGCAGCCCTTACTACCCCATTCATGCCTTATATTTATTTATATATATATATATATATATTTCCCAAGAATCTTAGTTCAATATCTATTACTGATAGGCCAAACAATGTATTGACCCTTTGTGATGGATTAATTGATTAATTACCCAAATTTATTAATTAATCAAATTATCATGCAAAACGCATGGTAGCACAAACAAATTACCAATAAACTAATTATGCAGCAGAAAAATAAATAACATGATGATTTGTTTACGAATGAGGAAAACCTAACGGCAAAAACCCTACCGGGTGATTTTCAGGTCACCACTCCCAAAATTCTACTATTATCACAACAAGCGGTTACAAGTAAAGGAATTCAAATATCTTATACCAACCTACAGTTGAACCCTTACCCCAATACCCAATTGGACTTGTTCTGTAGTGACAATTTCTCCTTTCGATGCACGGCTCCAAAGTACATGACTAACCAATGCACGGATCCTAGTACGTGACTTCAATCACCAACTAGAGAAGTTTGTTGGCTGCAAAGTTCTTCAGTTCATCCCAACGATGACGATCAAGAAAATGCTTGGTCATAAAACCCTTTAATGCAAATACACAGCAACTTCTTCAAGAGTGATGAACTAAGGCAAAACTTTATCTCCGGTCACAATTTGCTTGAATAGACTTTATTCAATGCTTGTACAACTTGTGTACACTTTGATGGCCCTTAAAATAATTCGTTTATATGTCTAGGGTTAGGAGAAAAGAAAGCCCAAAGACACATTCACGGATTCCAAGAAAATCATATCAAAATTTTGAAATTCATAAACCTCGACAAATAGGAGGTGTCGAGTAGCTATCGAGCACACGGGCTTGAGCAGCTTTCTAAACCTCGACACATGCTAGCTGTCGAGCTTTAATGAACTTGCACTTCTTCAATTTGTTTCTTGGACAGACTTTATGACTTCAATACTTGATTTTGAAACACAGTTTCTTGAAGTATTAAAAACACCTAGAACTATCCAATTACAAGTAAAGTGCGTTTTGTCAAAGGATTAGCCAATTATATAAAAGAATGATATATGTTCTTAATAAGTGAACCATACATGTCCTAATAGTTACACTGAGCTAAAATCTCTCTCTCCCTTTGCACCATGCCAAATAACCATTTCCTTTTCACCATGGAACCATTTGTTTTTACTTTTTGTTTTACTATTGAAGGATATAATGTATTTGTAACAATGTAATTCTTCTCTCATATTGATTTAATGATGGCTGGAATTATAATAGACCCCCCTAACCAAGACACATAAGGACTTTCAAAAGTGAAAACTTTCTTAAATTTGTTTAATAATTGACTACCAGACTTCAAGTTTAATATCACCCTACCGCTGGAGAATTTATTTTTCTTGTATTGTTGTAACAAGATCACTAATCTATAATTAACTATTATGAAGTGTTTTATTGGGCTTTGTTGTTGTTTTGTTAAGGTGCAGTCTTTATTTCTTGGTTGAATAGGCTTATCACTACATCAAAAGCCTTTGGGCACCATCTCAAGAGCCCATCGTTGAGTTTCAACTTGGCTTCCCCACATTGTACTTGGGAACATCAGTTTTTTTCCCCCCAACAACCTTAAATTCACCTAGTGGGGGTTTTTGCCTTGAGAGAGGTTTTCCCTATTTGTCAACAAATCACCGTATTATTTATTTTCCATTGCATATTAATTATTTGGTGATTTGTTAGTGCCTCCACAATTTGTATGTAATTTGACCTAATTAATCAACTTGTGTAATTGAATTAATTAATCAGGGTCAATCTATTTGTACCCAACATTAGAGAAAATGGCTTTAAATTCTTGAGCAGTACTAGATTCTTTTTTTTTTCTTTTTTCTTTTTTGCATTTCTATTTATTTGTCTTGTGGTCTATGATTTTCTTTTTTCCTTTAAATTATTAAACCAATTGATAGGCCTTATTCGCTATTTTATCTAAAATTTCATATTGGCTTATTGATTTTGTTATATTTAATTTCTATTAATATTATTATTATGTCTTTTTGTAGATGTAGTCTAGCATTTATTTATTTTCTTGAATGGTAGGGACTTATAACTGTTCAAAAGTATAAGAGAAAGTTAGGAGGGACAATAACCTTATGATACTCGATTGGTAGTTTAGTTTTGCTAGTATTTTGAGTGCTAATAAGAATTACATTGATTAAACTAATATATGAAGACATACATACATAAATTGTGAATCAATAGGATGGTTTAACTTAACCCCACGCGCGCCCTCCCCCAACAAAAATTCCTAATTCTAACACTGTATTTAATAAATGGGATTTAAACTGGTACTCATAAATAGAACGTAACCATCACTATAAAATAAAATATTATCAGTAAGTAAAACCATTCAATCCATTTGTCTTTCTTTTATTTTACAGTCAAGATTTACCATATACAACCTCGTCATTAAAAATTAACCTTAACTATATCGTGAACGGATAATAATCCTCTCTATTTCAAGTTAAATACAGATACTTTATTTTATACCTTTTTTTTTTTTTCTTCTTCAAATTCATTTGATACTTAAGATTTTATTTCTTTGCAATGGTATTTAAAATAAGATACTTTTAAAATCTATTTCATGGCTAATATTTTATTTGGTGGATAGTACACTAAAAATTTTTAATTATATGTCACTAGCACATATTGTCAAATTTATAATTATAACATTTAATATCGAGATCAAAATTATCTTTTTTGAATGAGACCAAATTCTATCTAGTCCTAGTGTAAAACCAAGGGTTTACACCTTTTAATAATGAAACGCCACATCATCATTTTAGTAAAAATTGAATACGTCTTACCGCACACAATATAACTCTCTTAAATCTTAAAGCCACAAACATGATGCATATGTATCAGACCTAATCAGAAATCTCACCCTCCTCCTCTTAGCATCGGACCCCCACCTTGCCACACATGTCGTCTGATACTTCACAAAATTCTCTTCCATCTCCTCAACCGTATACAATATTGTTTTCTCTTCGGCTTCAGTTTCTACTACCTCCTGAATTTGAAAACTAGTAGTACTATTCGACAACAACAAACCCTTCTCCAAGCTATTGATATCTGCAACCTCATTTCCAAATATCTTTTCTTCACTTTCACTAATCAAATACTACATTTAAATTCCAAAACCCTGACCTAGTAACCTACCAAAAGAAAAAGCTTAGCTAGCTATGACTAATTAATAAATAGAATCAAGGAAAAAGAAAGGGCGGATGAAGAACTATGATTATGAAAATTTTAGCTAATTGATGAATTTATTTGATGCTTGCCTTTTGGTCTTGGATGCAATTTTTTACAACTTCATAAGAGCAAATTATGAATGAACAAACTAACTCCGAGAGCTTTTGCATATTTTCCAAGCTCTAGCAACTACTCCAATGACTTGTGTGGCAAGGTGGAGGTTAGGCGTCAAGAGGAGGAAGATGTAATTTTCTTATGAGAGATGCTACGTCCATAACATTTTTACAACAAATCATAGGTGGTTAGTTGTTATTAGTTTAAATTTGAACCTAACACTAAGATTACTTTTTTACCCTAATAATAACAACCAGTAACAACCTACCACTTAGGATTTGTTGTAAAAATGTTTGAACATATTTTTTTTTTTTTTTAGGTTTGATACGGACCCGTTGTGTTTATGGATTTAGGATTTTTTTTTTTTTTTTTTTTTTTTGAGAAACAAAAGAGAATATGGATTTAAGATTTAAGAGGGCTATTATTGCATGTGTGATAATGTGTATACAATTTTTACTAAAATGATGAGATGACATTTTCTTAGAGAGAGTGTAAACGGTTTTACACTAACATGAAATAGAATGTAAATTTTTTTATTTAATAAAAAAATAATTATAATCACACGCTCTTTATTGTAGACTTATTATATACAC
Organism: Quercus suber; assembly: GCF_002906115.3. Classification (NCBI taxonomy): domain Eukaryota; kingdom Viridiplantae; phylum Streptophyta; class Magnoliopsida; order Fagales; family Fagaceae; genus Quercus; species Quercus suber. The sequence goes on along the minus strand of NW_027069485.1, from coordinate 2,068,735 downwards.
CCTACTTAAATTACGTTTCTAAAATAAGATTATAGTTGAACCTTTTACAATTTAAAAAAAAAAAAAAAAAAAAAAAAAAAAAAAAACGATTGTAGAAGGCGGTGCGTAATAACTTTTTGATTTTTGAACACTGATTTTTTATTTTTTTTATTATTTTTTTTTTTTTGATTGATTGAACACTGATTTTTAGAAGACGGTGAAAACTACTTTCCAATGTAGGCCCAACATTCTTAAATCCAACACTTAAGTGTCTCAGTCCCATAAATAAAATAAATCAAACATTTATCTTGGAGGGTCAATTGTGTCATTAGCGGCTGCTGACTTGACTCCTTCTCTTTCTCTTCCGCGGACTCTGTCTTTGTTTTTATGTGTGTGTGTGTGTGTGTTTCCCTCTCACTTTTCTTTCTCTTCAGACAGTAACTGCCATTGTAGAGTCTCTCCGCGAACTTTCTTCTGATTGCTCTACCATTTTCTTTCACGGAACTTCCCTTTCATATCCTTTTTTATAGTGTTCATTTTCTTCCTCATCTTCCCACCAAACCAACACAAGTTCAATGAACCCCAAACATTAATTCTTTTTCTCTGATCAAGTTCCTCTTTTGGTTTTTGAGAGAAACGTTTGCAAAAGGAAAAGAAAACTAGTCCCAGAGGGCAACACAACACCCTTAAACTTTCATCAAGTTTTGTTCAACAATTTGGCCTAATATATAGAAGTGAGTTTTTTGTTTTGTTTTGTTTTGTGTTCTTTTATTTTCTGGATATCAAGGCAACATAAGAACACAACAGTAGAACTTTATTTTGTTTATATTTCCTTATACTTTTCTCAGCAAACAAACAGAAAGTAGAAATCTGGGTGATTTTCTATTTTGGTCCTTTGATACTTTCCATTTCCGGACATGAATATTGATGAAACCTTAGTAGTTCTCGCCAACCGAAAATAAACTTTAATCCGTCTTCTTTTTCAGTACTTTCTTTTTTTATTTCCTCAGTTCAGTATGATTATATTATCAATTCTTTTATTTTAGCGATGTTCATTCTTGTTAGTATCGTTTATTATCCGTTAGGATTTATTCATTTATTTTTATGTGACTTTCCTCTTATGCTTTGTACAATTCCTTTATAATAATAATTAATAGACTAATAGTTCACTTTATAATCTCGACTTATTTTTTTAATAATTTCTGCCGCTGACTGTAGAAATTTGGTCGGTGTAGTAGAAAGTGATTAAGACATGTTACACGTTAAAAGTTTTGAATTTTAGACTTCATGGATTGACTAGTTCATGCTCAATAAATTATATACATGCTGGTCACAAGATTGTTAGCAATTTCATTGTTCTTACACTTTAATCTTGTAGTGTTTTTGTTGTAGAGAATTTCAAATTTGAACTTGTAATTCTGCAGGGCCTCAGTACTAAGTGTGTTCAAATCACAAGTTTGGCTTTTTATGTTGGACATCTAATTGGCTGAAGTTATGGATTCCATGAAACTAAAGCTTGTAAGGTTAGTTTGTTCAAGCCCAAGTTCCAACAATCTCTCCATTAGTCCATTCGTTGCTATGAATTCCTTTGATTTCATTCTAACTTGCTCGTCGACAATTTATCAGCATCTATATGTTGTGTCTCTGAATATATATGCATGTGTGTTATGAATACTATGGTTAATTGGATTATATCTATATGTGCTCAAACAATATAGCACAATCAGTTTTAAACAGGAGGATAGAATGAAATTCATATAAATGGAGCAGTCTAAATGATCAATTGCATATGACCCACTGTAATGCATTCTAGTTTTGTACTAAATGTACAGTCAGCTTGGTGATTCTAGTATTGCAAACCGATGAATTACAGGATTGTTACATGTTTTTCCAATCTTCATTTTTAGTGCAAGGAATGCATACTTAGGGCCTTGTTCTTGTGTTTGTATTTGGAAGAGACAGTAATCTGGACTTATGTTTCTCATCTTCTTTTGTCTCGCCAAGTCATTAGTCATTACCATCCAAATTATTTATTTGAATTTGATGGTATCCAATTAAGTAATCCAACGGCTAATGACACCTTTTTAATGCTGCTTACTATATTTATTCTTACATCCAGGTTTAAAGATTGGAGTTCAGAGAGATCTTCGAGTTCCAATCAGGAATATCCCATTGATGATGGACTTTATCCAAAAAAACCTAGACCAATTGGCAGAATTTTAGGGAGTTTCCAGAGAGGATATGAAAGGGTTTCCGAGAGGATTACAAGTTTGAAAAACCCCTTAAGCACCCATTGCTTAGGTGATTGGCCAAGAAAAGAGTCAGGTCTCAGGAAGACAGTTCTTGATCCACAGAGTAAATTTCTTCAAACGTGGAATAAAATATTTGTGCTCTCTTGCGTGATATCACTGGCCCTGGATCCATTGTTCTTTTACATACCAGTGATGAATGAGGAGGAGAAATGCTTGAAAACAGACCATAAATTGGAAATTATTGCCTGTCTTCTTCGTTCTCTTGGAGATGCTTTTTATGTACTTCATATAATCTTTCAATTCCGCACAGGGTTTATTAGATCTTCTTCTCGAGTATTTGGAAGGGGTGAATTGATTGATGATCCTGTGGCTATAGCTAAAAGATACATATCCACATACTTCATCATTGACATTCTAGCAATTCTTCCATTGCCGCAGGTAAGCATGTGACATTCATTCAATTTGAGGTATCAAAAATTTGGTTTATTTCTAGAAATCTAATGGTTTTTGTGTGTTAATCAAAACATTTAGTTCAGAACCCACTGTGGTCTTAAGTTCACAATTTTATAGGAAAACATTTCTTCCCCAACTTATTACTTTGTGGTCAATGAGGGGAGGTGATTATTTTCAAATGTTTCGCTTCATTTCCATTTACGCTGATGTTACACAACTTAAGGAAATGACAAAAATAAATCTCTCAAGGGAGAATAACCACATGAGGATTGCTATACTTATGCCCTTTGATGTGTCTGGATAGGCTAATGTTTGGTAATTATCAATGGTAGAACTGATTTTTTACTTCAATCTCTGTGAACTCTAGTAATTGGTAACTAGGACACACAATGGAGAAACTTGTAGTAACCATACCTTAAGTTGAGATTTGTGTGAGTTGCATGATGTAAAAGAATGACCTATGTAAGGTCATGTTAGTTTTTACAATTTTGATCTGTTCTTTCTTACTTTGTTCAGATGGCGATTTTTGTTATCATTCCCACAATGAAAACCAAATTTCCATTAGTCATGAAGGAAATGTTGAAGTCTGTAATATTGTCCCAATATGTGCCAAGAATTATGCGGATCTATCCACTATACAAAGAAGTAACAAGAACCTCCGGAATACTGACTGAGTCAGCCTGGGCTGGAGCTGTCTATAATCTTTTTCTCTATATGCTAGCTAGTCATGTAAGTTGATTTGGTAGGTTTTGAATTCTTAACACTATTCGTAGATTTTCTGACCACTAATAAATGTTATATACCAGGTAGTTGGAGCTTTTTGGTACTTATTTGCCCTTGATAGAGAGGAATCGTGCTGGCAAAAACAATGTAATAAGAGTCCTGGTTGTAGAGATGCAGACTATTACTGTGGAAAACACCGAAACAGAACCACAGCAATTCTATATAATGCTTGCCCTTTTAATGACACTGATGATAACAACAATCCAATGGCCTTCGATTTTGGAATATTTCGTGATGTTCTGAAGTCTGGAGTGGTGGTGGACTCAAGAAATTTTTCTGAGAAATTCTTTTACTGCTTTTGGTGGGGTCTGCGTAATCTTAGGTTAGTGAATTCATAATCCTCAAACTATATTATTACTGAATTTCCTTGCAGCCAAATTATTTTGAATGCCATTTGCATAGTTTTCAACTTTAAAATCTAATTCCATAAGTCCACTCAAAGCTTGTCAACTTATAGCAAGACTAACCACATTCTGAGTAAAATCTTTGGAGCTAATGGCATTCTTAATTTGTATGTTTTCTTTTTTCTCAGTTCTCTTGGCCAAAACCTGCAAACAAGCACTTTTGTTGGGGAGATACTCTTTGCTGTCTCCATTTCCGTCTTTGGGTTGATTTTATTCTCGTTACTTATTGGCAATATGCAGGTAATACTTTGATCCTCATTAATTCTCTTTGCAATCTATGTTGTAGCATTATGAGATGATGATGTTAGAACATGTAAGAGTTTGTGCATATCCATCTTATCCTGACCATCCAACTGGTGTTTATAAAAAATTATACTTTTGCTAATTCATCCATAATAAACATGCTTTTTTTAATAAATAAACAACATTCATGATTATTGTATACTTCTGCCCCAATCAATCTCTATATGGTGTATTTCTGCTGTTCTATTTCAACCTGCCAATTGTCATATTGTCAATAGAAGAATGATATTGGTCCATTCTTACCAAGTATAATCACTACTATCTCCAATTAGATTTTTTTTTTTTTTTTGTAGAACCATCCTGGTTCTAGATTTGATGAACTAAGGTTTGATATTATGTTTCTTATGCTGTTATAGAAATATTTGCAATCCACAACAGTGAGAATAGAAGAAATGAGAGTGAAAAGGACTGATGCAGAACGGTGGATGTCACACCGTATGCTACCTGAGAATTTAAGGGAGCGAATTAGACGATATGAGCAATACAAATGGCAAGAAACCAGAGGTGTTGAGGAAGAGAATCTACTTCATAACCTTCCTAAAGACCTCAGGAGGGACATAAAGCACCATCTTTGCTTGGATCTTCTCAAGAGAGTGAGTGTTTTCCTTTATTTTCTTTTTTGGTGCATCTTTTTGTCCAAATTCTAGCTAATTTGTTTACGAAGTCAATTTTATTTTTATCTTTTAGGTGCCAATGTTTGAAAAAATGGACGAACAACTGTTGGACGCGCTGTGTGATCGTCTCAAGCCAGCACTTTACACAGAGAAGAGCTGCATCGTCCGTGAGATGGATCCAGTGGATGAGATGCTCTTTATCATGCGAGGAAACCTAGCCACTATGACTACCAATGGTGGGAGAACTGGGTTCTTTAACACTTTTGATCTTAAAGCTGGTGACTTCTGTGGAGAAGAGCTTCTTACATGGGCCTTGGATCCCCACTCCTCTTCCAATCTCCCCATCTCAACTAGAACAGTGATAGCTCAAACTGAGGTTCAAGCCTTTGCTCTAAAGGCCACTGACTTGAAGTTTGTGGCCTCCCAATTTCGGCGCCTTCATAGCAAGCAGCTCCGGCACGCTTTCAGGCAAGGCCTTAAGCCATTCTATTTAACTTTTTTGTAATTATTGTCATGGCATATAAATGAAGCAAGGTTATACAAACAAGAAACTTGTACAGCAATTGTACAAAAGGACATGGGTGGCCGCACATATAATTTCTTCCCTAATTTAGGGTAAATTACCATAATTATCTCATCAAAATCTACAATGCCACTGTCACATTGGTTTCTATACAATCATGATAGTTTTTCCTTGTTTAGTATTCTCTTCATTCTTAGAATAGAATATTCATGTTAACTTGGAAGAAAAATATAAACACTTAATAAAAAGAAAGCAGTAACAGTTATTACAATTCTGATTTCTTTATTCTTCTTTTTTTAATGTACTGATCCTTCATAATGTAATTGTGCAATTATGACTTTCAGGTTCTACTCCCTACAATGGAGGACATGGGCAGCCTGTTTTATCCAAGTAGCTTGGCGCCGACACTATAAGAGAAAGCTTGACAAGTCTTTGCGAGAAGCAGAAGACAGACTGCAAGATGCTTTAGCAAATGAACCTGGGATGTCACCAAGTCTCGGTGCCACTATTTATGCATCAAGGTTTGCTTCCAATACACTTCGATCCTTGAGACAAAATCGTGCACGTAACCCCAGAGTAGCACAAAGATTGTTACCGCTGTTGCCACAAAAGCCTGCTGAGCCCAATTTTGCTGATGAAGATCATTAAGAGATTGTGTTTCAAGTGATTATTATGTAAGTTTTATTTTTACATACAAGGTTCATATGCAATAGGTTTTTGTATATAGCATGTGTAAAATGTACTCACCAAATTTCTTACTTTACTACTACTATTGTCTTCTTTTTGGTTAACTACTTAGATGATAGAAGTCAGAAGACAATACTTCATTTCATATCTTTTATATAGAAAATGAAAGTCAGACTTTAACAACATTGATTATCCATGCTTTAAATTTCTATTGTTCCCTACAGAATAAAAGAGATGTTAGAGATAAGTATGTGTGTTGAGTCTAAATCTCAGACTGTCAACTCCAAGAGAAGAGACCAATGATTCAATACATTATCAGAATGCTGTTGGTTGAAACTAATAAATGAAGGCATGTTTGCCTCTTTTTCTGTACTTGTAATTTCGCGTTCTTTTGAGTATAGCAAATTATTTCCTTACTGATTTTATTTCTTGGTCATTATTGTGAAGCGTACAGCATATAAAGAAAAAGTTTGTTTATGGCTTATGGAGCCTTTTCTCCCATTCGTCTAATAGCTGATCAGAACCAACAGGTTTATGAAATTTGCATAAACAGATTTTTTTTTTTTTTTTTTTTTTTTTTTTTTTTTTTTTTATGAATATGTTTCAATTTGTTAAAAGCAGCAGAGCCTGTGTGATGTATCTCTATTTTATTTAATTTTTCATGATTGTATTTTTGTTATTAAGAGTTGAATAATTAGATAAAGATAAGATAGATTGTTAGGCTAATCTTTGAATTTAAATGTTACTTTATCTTGAAAAGCCATTTATATATATGGCTTGATGTTGAATAAGACGGCAAGCTGTAAAAATTATTATTGAGTGAGTTTTCATTTTGGAGGTCTAGACTCTCCTGAAGTAGTCCATTTATCAAACTCAGAGGTCTAGGTTCCCTCGAAGCAACCAACAAAACGAACGGTTTCGTATCAGTTTGCAAAGCAGGAACAAGTTACACAAGCGGCTGAACCGGAAACACATCAAAAGAAACTAAGCGAACTCATAGCCACTTAAACATAGGAATATACCAGATATCACAAAAATTTACAAGCACATAATCCAAACCCCTACCAACCAACTACCAAACACAAAAGTTGAATATTTCAAAGACTAGCACACCAAGAAATAGAATGTCTTGTAGAATGTTTAGAGGAAGGGGTTGGTATCAAGGAAGTCAATTTTGTACTAAAGGTCATTTCTATTTGGACAAGGAAACATAATATTTCAAGTACTAGTTGATACTCATTTACTGTTTCGGGGTTACTAGTATTTATATATTTATGTGTGTGTGTGTATTTTATATATATATATATATATTTATATATAATTGTATGTATATATGTACTTGTGGAGGGACGAGGATCCAAAGCAGATAATAAAATAGGCAAAGGCATTTCCGAGAAGGGGAAGTTCACAAGGTACCCTTGGAAATGACCCATTTAACTAATAAGGAGTTCAGAATGTTGCAGTTGATGAGGGTGCCAAGAGCTCATACTTAACCTTAGGAGGCCGAGAATCAGGAATGAAGGGAACACGGTGCAATCTCGGGGGTGACAAAGGTAACTTGGTATTAAACAAGGAAGAGAAGAAAAATGAAGGATAAGGCAACCATCCTCTCCACATTAAATGCACTACAACCACTTAGCTAGCCACATTAATGGGAAAATTACTATGAACAGTTAGTGACCCAAAAAGGGGGGTCTTGCATTCCATGGAATCCTATATAGCCTAGGAAAGCACATGGGAATGTGTTTATAAGGAATGACCTCCTTTCAATGTGTAGAGGCCTTTTCCTAGCGCAACTTGGGGAAGAACAAAATCGTGAGGGGTATAGGTCTCAAAGCGGACAATATCTACACAGTTGGGGCGAGGTCGTTACAGATGGTATCAGAGCCATGCCCTAGCCAAAAGTGTGGATCCCACACGCAAGGACACGTGTGCTCGTAAGGGAGGTGGATTATAGTGACCCAAAAATGGGGGGTCTTGCATTCCATGGAATCCCATATCGGCTAGAGAAGCACATGAGAATGTGTTTATAAGGAATAACCTCCTTTCAATGTGTAGAGGCCTTTTCCCCAGCGCAACTTGGGAAAGAACAAAACCGTGAGGGGTATGGGTCCCAAAGCGGACAATATCTACACAGTTGGGGCAGGGTCGTTAGAAACAGTATTCCCCCCAGCTCATATTATGGTATAAAAACCTTCTAGTAAGGTCTTGATGGGACAAGTACCAAGAAAGTCTGATCATGACCCTCCAAATGTAAGATCCAGATGCATCCTTGCTAAGTTATATAAAGCCAAGAAACACTTGGATCAAGGGCGGATTTAGTTTGGAGAGAAGAAAAAGATAGAAAAATCATCCAATTGTAATACCATCCTCGGATTAAACCCGAGGATGAACACTTAGCCATTTCTAAACTCTATTCAATTGAATATTAATCACTACACACATAGTTTTGATTGGATTTTCATCTTTTGTCTTGTAATGGGTACTTAAAAGGCGACCTTGCATCCCATTTCTATAAATTCATTGTGTGAGCAAATAGTTACTGGATTAAGATATTACCATCAAATCTCTGTTTTGCTCTTTGCCTCGTCACAGTACTTATTTTTTATATCTTTATTTACATATTATTTAAAATCCACATATTTTATAAACTTAATATTAGTCTAAATATATTATCCAAATATATTAATTTAAATAACATGTTGTATAAATATATAGTATTGTATCATTTATCTTTTATTTTGGTTTTTAAAATATGAATAAAGTTGATATTTCACCTTCATTTGGAATGAGGGAAATGAATAGGAAAGAAAAGAAAGGATATTTAAGAGGTATTCCTTATATATATATATATATATATTTTTTTTTTTTTTTTTACTTTAAACGATAGATTTAAGAGATATTCTAAGTATTCAATTGTTTGGAAGTTTAGTAGGAATGAATGAAATAGTTACGAGGGAATGTTCATCATATTTCATTCACTTCTAAGCATTCCTCCCACAAATGAAAGGTGCACTTATTTCTTTAATGAAATAGTGATGGAATATCAAATTTATCTCTATCTATATCATATCATATATCATATTTCAAACTCTTTCAACTTTTCAAAAGAATTTCAGCAAGTTTTTTACATTTCTCAACCAATTTGTTGGATTCATTGAGCTTAGCAATCAAATCATCTTTTTCACAAATGACCTTGCTCAAATTATTTTGAAACTTTTTAACTTCTTTCTTCAAGAGTTTGTCAACAACACCCATAGATTCAAGTAACATGTCATCACAATTATGAGTATTAACACTCATAGAGACATTATCACAAACACATGGCATGTTATATTCATCACCAACCAAATCATACAAAAAGGCATACAAAGCACAATCCATGGCAAATAGACACAAGGGGTCAAGGATCACACTTAGGTATTTAAACCAAAACAAGTGTACCGCTCTGATACCAATTGAAAGCTCGAAAATGTGTTGAAAATACAAGAGCAATTTAGACCCCCAATTAAAATTACGGCTCGATAGATTTTACACTAACTTAATACTAAATGCGGAATAGTGTAAATGCGAGCGGATGAACAAAAAAACTACTCTAATCCATAAACTAAGCAACATAACAGTATAATGGAATATAAAAGAGTAGGGAAGAAGGATGCAAACACAGAAAACACCGAGACGTGTTTTCGAAGAGGAAACCGAAGAACTCGGCGAAAAACCTCTCCGCCGCCCTCCAAGCAGAAATCGATCCACTAGACAATCAATTGGGATACATGGATTAGCAAGAGACCCTCCAAGCCTAATCTACCCGATGTACCTAAGCCCTCCAAACTCCTACTCCAACAAGGCTTTTCGAAACCTTGTCTTGCCTTAGTTCTCCGGATCCCGCAACAAGCTCCATGTTATATCTGCCATCGTCGGCTTTTTCCAATGCTTCCCATCAGCTCCAAAACACTCTCTACACTCTGAATAGGTGTGGGTTGTGTTTGGGTACAAATCTCCTCTCAAGCTATGATAATGGGAGAGGGATAGAGAAGAGACTACAATGATTTCTCACTAAGGATGAGTAGCTCTCTCTCAAAATATGGGTGTGTGTGTTTTCGAAAACCGCTCTAGAGTTTTTCTCTCTGAATAGTCTCACCAACATTTGTGGGTAATGTGGGTATAAATAGTGTAGACACAGAAGGTGTGAATCAAATTGGACAGGCTGGCAGAACAAAATGCCTCGCGGGTGTCTCGCGGGAAGGCCTTACCCGCGAGATACTCCCGAGTTACAGCTATCTCCACCTGGCCTGACTCTTTACATTCCAGCATGTGCAGGGCACATGTTTCACTTCGCTGGAAGCTAGGTCGTGACATACCTGCGAGAAATCTTCAGCCTCCAAATGCTTGAGTCTTCACATTCTCTCTCTATCACACAACCCTTACAATGAAATCCCACAATAAATACAGGGTATAAATGATTGAATAAAATTACAATCAAATTTGTCACGGAATAAAAGCCAACAAAATACATAGTTGTAAATAACAACTTTACAATATCTTTTATATAGAAAATGAAAGTCACACTGATGCAGGAAAACCTAGGCTTCCCACCTAGATTAGTCCTACTGTATAACCTTAGGCTTCCCACCTAAGGTGTTTGGAATTACCACCAAACAATTTAATAAAAATAATCTCAATAATAATAACAATCTGTAAAAAAGTCCAAAACAAACCATTTGGAGCTTTATATATAGCTTCTAGGAATCACAAAGAGAAAGATAAACTCTCCTAAAAAAATCCTAAACAATCTCAAATACTAATACAATAATCCTAACAATCTCAAATACTAATCCAATACTAAAGATAAACTCAAATAAAAATAATATAAATGATAAAGATAATCTCCACAGATATGCTATCATGTGGTGTCCGCACCAACTCCCCTGGGGTGGGAGAAACTCGACCCCGTTGAGTAAAGCTCATAAGGATCAAGTGACATCAAAATAAACTCCATCAGGCCACAAGCTCACTAGGTCAGCATGACACCTCCGTCGACGCTCATATGTGTAGGTGATAGGAGGTAGAGACGAAGTGGTAGCAAGTGAATCCAAGTAAGCCTCCAAAAGAGCAGGATCAAGCTGCTGCAACTCCTCTCTGGTGATCCATGTACAATCAGAATCAGGCCCTCCTCACCAACGAACCAAGAAGCGTTGAACTATTCCATCCCTAGTGAAAAAAGACTGCTCGTCCAAAATAACATCAATAATATCTTTATGTGCCTTTTGGAAACAAGATGGTGTAGGGCTAGGGACAGGGTTAGCCAAAGAAGAAGAGGGAGGATCATCAAAATGGTCATAGGGAACAACTGCTGGACCTTTAAAAGCAATTAAATCAGCAATATTAAAAGTTAAACTAATACCATAATCTGAAGGTATATCAATCACATAAGCATTAGGTCCAAGTTTCTTTAATACCTTGAATGGGCCAGCACTGCGAGCCTGCAGTTTCTTAACGGTTCCTGAAGGATACCGTTCAGGCCTGATACGAATCATAACATAATCTCCTACATTAAAGTCTAAATGACGTCGATGTAAATCAGCCTGAGTCTTATACTTAAGATTACTAGCATGAATTTGTTTGTTGATCTCTTTATGCAACTCATGCATGTGACTAGCAAACTCTACTGCAGACATAGAAACTCTATCATGCGAGGACATTGGGAGAAGATCTAAAGGTCTCCTAGGTGTATAACCATGGACAACTTCAAATGGGCTCATACCTATGGACCTATTGATTGAGTTATTGTATGCAAATTGGGCTACAGGGAGTATAGATTCCCAAGTCTTACCATTCTCACCTATGAGACACCCAAAAGATTTCCTAGACTCCTATTGACAACCTCAGTTTGACCATCAGTTTGAGGATGGTATGCGGTGGAGAATTTCAACTTTGTTCCCATCATGTGCCAAAGGGTCTTTCAAAAATAGCTCATGAATTTAACATCTCTATCTGACACAATTGTTTTAGGTAACCCATACAACTTAACAATCTCATCAAAGAAAATCTTGGCTACCTTGGATGCATCAGAATTCTTAGAGCATGGAAGAAAATGAGCCATCTTAGAGAACCGATCTACCACTACAAGGATGGAATCAAACTTCCTAAGGGTACGGGGGAGACCTAGTATAAAGTTCATGCTAATATCCTCCCAAGGACGGTGTGGAACTGGTAGAGGAGTGTAAAGGCCAGTATTTTGCTTGCAATGCTTAGCCAATTGACATTGACGACATTGACCAATTATCTTAGTAACATCCCTCTTAAGACTTGGCCAATAGAACTGCCTCTCTACCTCTTCAATTGTCTTATCACGTCCAAAATGTCCTGAAAGTCCTCCCGCATGCACTTCCCAAACCAAAAAGTCTCTAACTGATGTGCGGGGAATACAAAACTTATTGGCTTTAAACAAGTAGCCATCTCGGAGGATAAAATCATCAACAACCTGAAGATGCTTAGTCCTAAGTGTAGTGTACACTTCTCCAAAATCTAGGCAAGATTCATACTCCTCTTGCAACTTCTCAAACCCTATGACTTTTGTGCTCATCACAGAAAGTAAGGTGACTCGGCGACTCAAAGCGTCAGCTACCTTATTCTCAACACCAGATTTATGTCTCAAAACAAAAGAAAATCTTTGCAAAAACTCAACCCAAGGAACATGTCTAGCATGTAATTTCTTTTGGGAATTGATGTGGCAGAGAGCATCATGATCAGAGTAAATGACAAACTCATGGGGTGTCAAATAATGGCTCCAATATCTTAAAGCTTGTACCACAGCATAGAGTTCTTTGTCATATATTGAATACTTCTTCTTAGCCTCATTTAGTTTCTTGCTAAAGTAAGCTATAGGGTGATAATCTTGGCTAAGAACTCCTCTTATGCCTACACCAGACGAATCACATTCCACTTCAAAGACCTTATCAAAGTTTGGTAGGCGCATCACTGGTGCTTCTGTCATCTTCTTCTTGATTTCTTTAAATGCTTTACCAGCAGCATTTGACCATTGGAATTCGCCTTGCTTCATACAATCAGTAATTGGTGCCATGATTGTACTAAATCCACGTATGAAGCGGCGATAGAAAGTTGCAAGCCCTTAAAAACTGCGAACCTCATGAATGTTCTTGGGTTCAGGCCAATCCACTATGGCCTTAACCTTTTGTGGGTCAGCAGAAACTCCTTTGGACAAGACCACAAAACCTAAGAAAATGACACTATCAATGAAGAAAGAGCATTTCTTTAGGTTGGCATACAAGTTTTCTCTCCTCAAAGTGGAACAAACTTGTTTAAGATGGTCCAAATGTTGCTCCTTTGATTTACTATAAATAAGGATGTCATCAAAGTACACTACCACAAATTCCCATGAAAGGCCTTAGTACTTGTGTCATCATTCTCATAAAAGTACTAGGAGCATTAGATAACCCAAAGGGCATCATAAGCCACTCATATAGACCATCCTTTGTCTTAAAAGCAGTCTTCCATTCATCACCTGGGCGGATCCTAATCTGATGGTATCCACTTTTCAAATCAATCTTTGAAAAGATTGTGGCTCCTGACATCATATCAAACATATCATCTAACCTAGAGATAGGAAAACGATACTTCATAGTAATCTTATTGATTGCACGACTATCCACACAAATTCTCCAAGAACCATCTTTCTTTGGGGTCAAAAGTGTAGGAATTGCACATGGGCTTAAACTTTCACGCACGAATCCTTTGTGCAAGAGCTCCTCCACTTGTCTAACTATTTCATCATGTTGAAGAGGGCTCATTCTATAGTAGGGCAAATTTGGGAGTGTTGCTCCGAGGACAAGATCTATGGCGTGTTGAATATCACGTATGGGAGACAACTGATTTGGAAGCTCCTTAGGGAAAACATCTTGGAACTCTTGAAGTACTGACCGTACTTCTTTTCTTGGTTCTTCAAAGTTATCTAGTGCAGCTTCCTTAACAACCAAAGTAAAGATGATGGAGTCTTGATTGACAGTTCTTTCAAGTTCTTTTAGACTGATGAGGTTCATACTTTGCTTTTTGCGCTCTTCTCTAGCCTTACTTGCACTAATAAACTTAGTTTTGACTGGGTTAAGCTTAATCCTTTGTCCATTGTGCATGAAGGAACAAGAGTTCGAGCAACCATAAAGAGTGACATCTAAATCATAGAACCCTGGTCGTCCCAAAATTATGTGTCCTACATCCATTGGAATCACATCACACGAAATCTGAGCCTTGTATAAGAGGATATGAATAGGAACAAGACACCTATCCTTAATGGTGATAGATGAATCATCTACCCAAGAAACCTTATAGGGCTTAGGATGGGCAACTAACTTCAAACCTAGGAGGGAGACAAGTTTAGAAGAAACTGCATTAATGCAACTTTCACTATTAATGATAACCTTGCAATTTGTGGTTCCACACTTGACAAAGGTTTTGAAGATAGTATTTCTTTTCCAATCATCACTTTCTTTGGATTGTGCTAGAGTACACCTAACAACACTTATTATAGGAGTACCCTCATTGAGATTATCAAAAGATGGTAGAGCTCTAATGCAAGCTAATTGGGTGGAATCATCCTCTCCTATTTCTACAATGTCTTCAATGTTAGGCTCATAGACTACTTCTTCTACCTCTTCCTCTCCATCCAATTCTTCAATCAACAAAGTTTTATTAGGACATTAGGCAGCCATATAACCAAAGCCTTGACATTTAAAGCACTGGATTCTAGAATTTGGCCTAAATGTCTCTCTAACTACACTCTTCCCTTTGTCTTCTAGGCGCAAGGGCCTATTGTTGGGATTAGGTCTAGTTTGAGGAACTTGTTGGTATCTACCCTGAGGATTCTCTTCTATGTGCAAGGGTCTATTGTTGGGATAAGGCCTATTTTGGGTACCTTGGAGGTATCTACCTTGGGGACCATCAAAATTGTTATGAGGTAACATGCGATTGTCAAATCTCCTTCCAACTTGGGGCCTAGGGATCAGCTCTAAATCTTGCAGTAAGGTATAAGCATCATCAAGAGTTGAGATCTGTCGGGCCACCAATTCTCTTTGAAGATCATAATTGAGACCTTTCCTAAATCTACTCAAGGTAATTGGCTCATCTTCAGTGGCATTGCTACGTATCCTGTACTCTTCAAATTGTTCTACGTACTTAGTAGTAGACCTATTGTCTTGTCTCAAATCATGCCATTGATCCAACAAGTTACCTAGATGAGAGATTAGGAAGTACTTTTCATTGAGCTTGGCCTTCATTTCTTCCCAAAGAGTTATGGGTGGTTAGCAGGTCTTACAAAGGTGGTTGACAACACTATCCCAATGGAGTTTAGCTCTTCCTACAAGTTTCATTTTGGCAAACCTAACCTTTCTATCCTCATATAAGTCATACCACTCAAAGAAATGCTCCATCTCTAGCACCCAATCATTGTAGACCTGGGGGTTCCTAACACCATCAAAGGTAGGGGCCTCTACTTTGATATGCTGAGCTAAGTTGTCTTCATTGTCTCTATGGTCTTGCCTAGGGTGAAGGCCATTTCTATTATTATTTCTTCCATTATGTGCATTAACCTCTTCATACCTAGCCTCTAAGTGGCCTAAACGAGCAGTAAGCTCTGCAATGGCTTGTCTTAGTTCATCTTGGGGAGAAGGATCCATGTTTAGGTGGGATTGGGGACTAGACTGGGATTCAAAACTAGATTCTGATTTGGAAGTAGACTGCTCTTCAAAACTAGTTACTAGACGACCACTACGCAAATGCATGCAAAGAGATCAACAAACTAATTCTAGCAAGTGAATAGTAAGGATAAAACTCAAGTTAAATTATATGTGAAGAGAATTCATGAATTCCACAGGTTGTTGCATTCAAGCAGTACTAGCTTCAACAAGAATTAAATTAAAAGGACTTAATTGTTGCAATGTGATTAGGCTAGTTCAACTACTAATACTGAGAATTAATTACTTTAAAGATCTTTTTTTTTTTTTTTTTTTTTTTTTGTTAGGCTAAAATAAAATGCTGAAAGAAAATAAACCAGCAGCTAAAATAATAAATTCATGTGAAAGTTTAAGCAAAACAAAGGGCAAAGGCAATAGCATGTAACTGAAGGTAAAATTGAGGCACAAAGTAGATATATTGATATTAAATCTGAAAGTGCATTTCAATTCATTAAGTTAGGAAAGTCCACACCTTGGTTGGGTTGACTTAGCAACTTGGGCCTCACTGGACAGTGGGTCAGCTACTAACAATGGAAAGTTGGGCCTCACGTGTAGTGTAGTGAAAGTGGAAAGATTGGCTTGTTGGTCTTCACATGGAGTGTACTGGACCTTCTTGAGGCTTCTGCTTGAACTGACTCATATATTTTTTTTTTATAAATATAATACAATAAAGAAAGAACTAAAATATAAAGCTAAAGTCTGCCAAGTTCAAAAAACTAAACAACGAAACCAGAGAAACTAAAAAAAACAAAGGAAACTAAAAGAGAAAAAGCGACGGCATGAAAATCTTTGGAGTTGACGGCGAAAAGGAGGCTAGGCTCGTCGGCGATGACTGTCAGCGGCACTCTGAAGGTAGAGATCGGAGCTAGTGAATCAAATCTCAAAATCCGTGAAGCGGCATGGTAGGAGTGATGGTGACGGCGTGTCAGCGACGGTTATTGGAGATGCTTTTGGCGGCGGGTTGTGCGACGACGTCATTCCGTTGGTGGGATCGACGGGTTGTGCGAAGATGTCAACTATCTTGTTCTTGATCTGGCTGTTTAAAGTTGTGGATCTGAATTTTTTTTTTTTTTTGGTTCTTTGTTACTAATCTGGTGGTATTNTTTTTTTTTTGGTGGTGGTCCTAAAGTCGGGCACGAATTTGGTTTACCGGTTTCTCTGTTGGTTTTGGGATGAAGAATTCGTGTGGATAAGCAGGGTATATGGCACGGATTGGTTTAGGTTCGGGTTTGCAGATCTCGTGAGGTAGGAAATTGGGTTGCTTTGGTTTGCAAATCTCGTGGGGTAAGTATTTGAGTAATGGCATGTCTGGGGGTTGATTTGTTTTCTGATGGTGAATATGGTTGTGGTTTTGTCAGTCGTGAATTTGGGTTGCTGAAAGGGTTGATCGGGTTGGGCTCTGATACCAAGTTGATGCTGGACAACCTAGGCTTCCCACCTAGATTAGTCCTACCGAAGAACCTTAGGCTTCCCACCTAAGGTGTTTGGAATCACTACCAAACAAATACGCAAATAATCTCGATAAAAATAATAATAATCTGTCCCCTACAAAAGGAACCATCTGGAGCTTTATATACAGCTTTCAGGAATCATAATGATAAAGATAAACTCTCCTAAACAAATCCTAAACAATCTCAAACACTAATATTATAATCCTAAACAATCTCAAATACTAGTCCAATACTAAAGATAAACCCAAATAAAGATAACATAAATGATAAGGATAATCTCCACAGGTGTGCCATCATGTGGTGTCCGCACCAGGAATACCCCATCTGCAGAAGATCAAACTGTTCTTAATTATATTCTTAAAGTTCCCTTTTGCTATTACACTAGACCTTATGATGCAGCACAAGTAGGAAATAGGAGACAAAAGAGAAATAAAAGTAACAAAAGAACAAATCCTAAACTTCACAACCTAGAATTGCCAGCAAACCCTAGGCATCACCACCTAAAGAGTAAGGGCATTAGGCATCACCACCAAATAGAGAAAACAAGGGGGGGACATTTCTCAACTCATAAGAATTAATCTTATTCAAACTCATTTTTCTTCACCATATGAAAAGCATCTAATCAAATTCCTAAAAAATATGATGCAAGAACCAAGATTTTATTTTTTTAATTTGCAATTAATTTTGTTTTTGCATTGGAATTTTGAATTTGGTTATTAATATAGACAATTCTAGGGATTTGATTAGATGATTTCCACATTATTATAATCCCTAAAACTATTTAACTAGCACTTCTATAAGGGTGAAAGACAGATGAATTTGAATAAAGATTAATTGTTATGAGTTGAGAATGTCTCCTCCCTTGATTTCTCTATTTGGTGGTGTTTCTGTATTTGGTGGTGATGCCAAGATGCCTAGGATTTGCAGGCAAGGTCTAGGTGGTGAAGCCTAGAGTTTGTTCTATTGTTCCTTTTATTCTTCTTTTATTTCCTACTAGCTTTTTAAGCCGCACTATGTGCGGGAACCTTTTTATTTACATTTATTAGAAAAGAATTTTTTTAATAATATTTAAATACACTTTTCCACGTACTAACACCCAACACATATCTCCATTTACAAATCTAATTACAAACACCATAGGCAGATACCAAAAACTAATTTAACCCAAATCTAATACAAATACTCAAAACAAAATTTATTTTAAACCCATTAAAACCAAATCTAACTCAAATATCTAAATCTAAAACAATCCAACCAAGTGCATTTGAAGATGCTAATTCAACATCAGCTCATTTCATATCTCAGTTGTTCTTTTTGTTCTTGCTCCCTTCCAATCGGTCAAATATCATTTCCCCTTTTTATTTTCCGCCTATCATGTCCCTTTTGTGAGGAATAAATATAGACCTTTGTAGATTCCGTTCAGCCCCAACATTTATATACTGCACAAAGTAAATGTATCTTAGAAGCTTGATAAGAAACTATTAAAAAAAAAAAAAATCATAAATGCATATAAACCACAAATTTTCTCATTAATTTTAGACACATATTCTCCATACTTTATCCATTCAATAGATGGTTATGTATGAGAAGACAATGAACTTAAGATAAGACACTCATTTATGTTTTTTGTAGGTATACTATCTATCAAATACAATGAAAGAGAAAGCAAAGCAAAAAACCAATTCTAGAGAATCAAACAACATTGATTATGAAGCATATAACATGGGAAAAAATTAATTATGAAAAAATATGTAAAATCCTTTAATTATAGGTATAGAATCTAAGAATTATAAAGAATTTCTATTAGTATGGTACTACAATTTTCACTTATTGCTTAAACCTACTACTATCATAATCTAATAATATAAACA
The DNA here is from genome assembly GCF_002906115.3 of Quercus suber. Classification (NCBI taxonomy): domain Eukaryota; kingdom Viridiplantae; phylum Streptophyta; class Magnoliopsida; order Fagales; family Fagaceae; genus Quercus; species Quercus suber. Next base: position 2,049,669 of record NW_027069485.1, on the reverse strand, counting down.
TGATATGATAAAACTTCTAAGATAACTCTATAAAATAGCTAAACAAAATCATAATATCATAAAATTTTTAGTAATAAGTTAGTCTCGTTCCTCTTCAAAGATTTTTCTTATTCATAGGATTCTAATCACACCATNGTATTAAACAAGGAAGAGAAGAAAAAGGAAGGACAAGGCAGCCGTCCCCTCTGCATTAAATGCATTGCAACTACTTAATTAATGGAAAAATGACCATGAACAGTGTTCCCCCCAGCTTATATTTTGGTGTAAAAACCTTCTAGTAAGTTCTTGATAGGACAAGTATCAAAAAAGTCTAATCATGACCCTCCAAATGTAAGATCTAGATGCATCCTTGCTAAGTTATATAAAGTCAAGAAGCACCTGGATCAAGGGCAGATCTAGTTTGGAGAGAAGAAAAAGAGAGAAAAATCATCCAATTGTAATACCATCCTCGGATTAAACCCAAGGATGAACACTTAGCCATTTCTAAACTCTATTCAATTGAATATTAATCACTACACATGTAGTTTTGATCGGATTTTCATCTTTTGTCTTGTAATGGGTACTTAAAGGGTGACCCTACATCCCATATCTATAAATTCATTATGTGAGCGAATAGTAACTGGATTAAGATATTACCATCAAATCTCTGTTTCACTCATTGCCCTGTCACAGTACTTATATTTTATATCTTTATGTACATATTATTTAAAATTCACATATTTTATAAACTTAATATTAGTCTAAATATATTATCCAAATATATTAACTTAAATAACATGTTGTATAAATATATAGTACTGTATCATTTATCTTTCATTTTGGTTTTTAAAATATGAATAAAGTTGATATTTCACCTTTATTTGGAACAAGGGAAATGAATAGAAAAAAAAAGGATATTTAAAAGTTTTTTTTTTTTTTTTTTGACTCTAAACGATAGATTTAAGAGATATTCTAAGTATTCAATTGTTTGGAAGTTTAGTAGGAATAAATGAGAGATGCACTTATTCCCTTAATGAAATAGTGATGGAATACCAAATTTATCTTTATTTTTATAAACAGTGAATGGTATTGTAATAATATATATATATATATATATATATTTTTTTTTTTCATTTCCACTAGTTCTTTTATAAACTCCCAAACACACCATTTTATTTTATTCTTTTCCCCATCCTAAACAAATTGTAGAGTAATAACACAAGTACTTGATACCTCTAAATTAAGAGTGGTATAGGACGATTAAGAATTTTATAATTCAATTGACACTTCATAGTATTGTAAAACAAAGACATGTTCAAATCCCTCTAACTATCGAATTACAAAAAATTATATATATATATATATAGAGAGAGAGAGAGAGAGAGAGAGAGAGAGAGTGTGTGTGTGTGTTTGTTTAAGCCAAAATTTTAAGTTGGCATGTTTCGTTTGGACATATGTAATTTCTCGTAGCTTATTGCTAAATATAGTCTATATATATATATAACAGAAGTCTCTACAGCTCTTACAATTTTCCATGTCAGCAGAATATTTAAATAAAATTATCATTTTATTTAAATAAAATTATTTTTATTTAATCCAAACTTAACAATGAGTGAAACTCCAACTCTCTCACAAGTCCAAATTAAATTAAAACTCATCATTACTTTTAAACAAAATTATTTTTGTTTAATCCAAACTTAATAAGGATTGAAACTTTATCTTTCTAACAAATCCAACTTAAACTCAAACGTTGATAATTTATCTCTAAATTTGCGAGGTTAATCATGAACACTATAAAAGCAATGTAAACTCTAATATATATATATATATATTTTAAAGCTAAGTAGAGGTATGAGTTCTTCTTATTTATTTTCTTCTCATCGACTTTGTTAAAAAAATTATTTATTTTATGGTTTTTCATTTTTTTTTAAATTGTACATGAACCACCAAACTCTCTTTAACCGTTTTTTTATAAGATAAAAAAGATTGCAATAATTGAAATTATTCTTTTCAATGTAACCCATCTTTTTTTTATATTTCTCTATTATTTAGTCATATATATTTTGTTTTATTTCAATAATTTCTAAGCAATGAATTATCTGATTCTTTAATTTTTTTTGGTCTTTCAGAAGTTTTAATATCTGTTTTTTTTTTTAGTTTTTTTTTTGTGGTATCTAAAATTGTTTGACAAATTTTTTGTAAGCCATTACACATCCAAACAATGACTTCTTCATCAAATTGTAACACAAATTTAAGTCATACGAGAATAAATCATGCAATGGTGTAATTTCTTAATCAATTTAAGTTTTTATAAAATTATTTTAGTTTAACTTACAAACACGTAAATTTCCGTGCATAGCATGAGTTAACGAATAATTTTTAATGCTTCTAAACTTTTTTTTTTTTAAATTGTTAAACTTAAAAAAGAAGAACACAAAAAAATGATGAAAAAGTAAAAAGTAACCCACGATAATTTCCCAACATTTTTAAATTAACATATCAACTTACACATAAACTCATTACAATCTCCCATTAAATTTTCTTTTTAGTAATATGGTACAGTCATTTAGAAATATTGTGAAATTATTGTAGCTTTTTGGTGTGTACCCAACATTTCTCAAAGCAAAAAAAAAACTAAAATCTAAAGTTTTTATAGTAATCATGGAGAACGAAGAAGAGTAAAGAGTGGTGACCCTTGCTCGGTATAAGTAGGGTGTAGGTGTACCATAACGTGGAGGGTGGCCAAATTCGTCAGATATCAGAAGCCCACCTCTCTCTCTCACTCACATGCTTCCCACTTCTCAGTGGACTCTGGACTCCAACCCCTATAATTCCATTTCAACTTTGTAAATGCATTTCAAATCCGTCACTCCAATATATATTAACTACTTAAAAAAACATAGGCTACCACCATTAATAATTGTTGTACAGCTGCAGTTTCTCTCTCCCCAACACACTTTCCCTCTCTCTCTCTCTCTCAAAGTCCCATTGCTGGTTTCAGCTTTTGGGTCCCTGAAATTCTCATCTTTCTCTGTCAACACAATGTGATAGAACCATTTCTTCCTCTCTTTTTCTTTTTATTGTTTGAAAACCAGAGGCTCTCACAGTTGCTTTTATTTTCAGCTCATTTTTGCTCCTTCTGGACTAGAGGTACACTCTCTCAACTTTTTTTTTTAAGCAAAAAAAATATTCTTTTCTATGTTTTATTTTTTATTTTTATTTATTTTTGTAACTGAATTCTAGTTATGCTTCTGTTTTCACATGTTTAGTTGTAGTGTACAGAACTTTCATTGGGTTTCTCTTTTTTTTAATTTTTTGATTTTTCCCTCCAAATTGTGGGTAATTTTTGAGTTCATTTTCTTAATGGGTTCACTGGGTTTTTTTTTTTTTTTTTTTTGTAAAAGCAGTTATTAGTATTTTACTGCTAATTATAAAACATGCTAAAAGTCAGGGTCATTCTTGCATGGCTTCTTTGGTTGTCCCATTGAGGCTGAATATCTCCATTATTATTTGCTTTGTATGTTATGATGAAAATGAGCCCAAAAAAGGAGGAGACAACCAAAAAAGAGAACAAAGAAACTGATGGATAAAAATTTTAGGGAAGTGGGAAACATATGATGGGACCAATACCTTAATGAGGTTTAGGTTCCATTCTCTTGCTTGGCAGACACACATGATGTTTCTGCAGCCTCAAATTGCTGTCTAAAACAGGACATTTAAACCATTCACATTTTACATGTTGTGCCCTTGCCACTTTCTTCTTCTTAGTATAACAGTATCAATAAAATAAAATAAAAATTCTTACTTTAATTTTAGTTTATCTTGAATAAGGAGATTGTGAAGGAAAAGGTTTGCAGTTTTACCAAAGAAAAAATCTTCCTCTCTAGTTCTGTCTTTGCCCTTGAAGGAATTGTCAGAACCCTTTTATCTGTTTATGAAACTGAAAATTTTGTTATAACCCTTTTAAGGTACTGTTCAAACTGCTTTGATGCCATTTGAAAAATAGTAATTAGACACCAAGCAACTAAGCGGGATAAAATAATCAAGTTATGATTGATTCCATCCAAACAAATTAGCACAAATAGTTATCTCAAAAGCAATAAAGATGTAAAGCATTGAAAAGACATAGATTTGGTAAGCAAGTGGAACAATAATGAAGATCCTCTTCAATTGAAAAACCACTCCAGTGTTCCAATTCCAAAAAAAATTCACTACAAGAAAAAGTTACAATATTTTACTTACAAAACATTTTCACATCTAGACTCTCTTTTGTAACCTCTGCAAACGCCTAGTCTGCCTTCGCAATGTAGTGACCCGAGACCTCTGGAACCTTCTACGCGAACTTCCTTCTTAACAAACCTCTTCCGCAACCTGGAAGTCTGGATAAAGGAGTTTCAGGTAACAGCAAGCTTCGGGTAGTGGTAACAACCACCCTCTGTTGAGGAACTAACTTTGTGGTTTCTAGGAATCAATGGTTTGCTCAAGGAAAAACTCTTAAAAATATCTCACAAAGAGAACCACTCTAGGCAGAGGAATTTAGAACTATTTCAGTTCAAGCAGATTTGCTCTCAGCATTATATTGATACAGCAAACTTTGTTGGCTTATTTTGTGCAACAAGGATTGGTTTAGTACATGGAATCCTTATGTTAGGTATTTTGGCCTACAAAGTAGGTTTATTGTTTGCCGCAATTTCAATTGAGCAAGAATTTTTTGCTTGATCGAAACACTCGAAGACTGCGCAATTATGCAAGCTTCAAATAGTAGTATCTCACTCATTACAAGTCCAAATTGGATAAAGTTTGTGTCCAGTTATCTCACTCATTACAAATCCAAATTGGATAAAGTTTGTGTCCAGTTAGAAGCCTCAGATGTCTACTTTCCATGAAACAAGTTTCACCCACATATTCATTGTGGTGCAAAAGATATGGGAAAAAGATCATCAATTCATCATCTTTGAGCAAATTAAAACCCATTGAAATCTTGTCTTTGCGCAGGTTTTGACCCAAACACAATTTACTGATATAAACCAATTTTGACATGTTTTGGAACTAGGGTTTGCCAACACATTATGAACTTTATCAGAAATAAAATCTCTTCAGTGTCCTAGTTTCTTTCCCTATTTTCTTATTAATATTCGAAAGGAATATCATTGAACTTGAGAGTTCAAAGGGCTCGTAGATTAGGGATGAAGTATAAGTGTTTGACAATATTTAATTTGTTTTAGTCTTACTATTAGACTCTAGATTAGGGTTACTTTATCTACTACTTGCATGGACAAGTTTAGGTTATGTTTTTAAATGTCTTATTTCTTTGTATCAAACTTATCATTGTGTCTAAAGGTGTTGAAACAATGATTGGGATACATATAACTTTTGGTAATTTTAAATTTGGTTATTGATATATTTATCATCCTTAATTTTTCCTGCTTGCATTTTCAAATAGTGCTAGGGGTGGCAAATTCAGGATTGCAATGAATATCACATCCAAGGACTCTTTAATAACTTCTGATGAGATTGCAAATATGTTCACTTCTAAGTTTTCGGAGGTATGTCATTATTTTTAGCTTTACTCTTTCACCTTTGGCTCAAAATTGGACTATCTGACTGGCATAACTTCATTTTTGTAGTCCCTGATAAAACAAACTTCTTTGATTGAATGTTGATTGTTAAAGTTTGTACACAATTTAACGTCTATCTAGGGACTAGCTGATGCAAATAATAATATAGTAAATTACACTAACATTCTTGGAGGTTTCATGAAATGACACTTCTCCCAAATTTTTACGAAATGACATTCTTCTTTGGTTTGTATAAATGCAATAGATAAGTCTTCGTCCTCTCATACTGTGATTTTACTGACAGAAGATTCTATTTTTAAACAAGACTGCTACCCAAATTATTAATGAAATTGACACTCCCCCCATGATTTATTTATTTACTATTTTTTTTTAAAGGCTCATACCCAAACCATGGAAGAAATTGATACCCCCACCCCCCGTTCTTAAAGTTTGTTGACAAATGACATTCACCTCTTGACTCTTGAGGTTTGTATAAATTAGTATGAATCTTTTTTTAAAATGGAATATTCCTTTAGGGAAGTCATAGTGCCAGAGGGCTTATTACATTCCTCAAGGGGAGTGTCATTTCATTCATAGTGGGGAAAGTGTCATTTCATTAAACCTTAAGAAGGTCGATGTAATTTACCCTATTATTATTATTTTTTATTTTTTATTTTTATAATTCGATAGTTGGGGAGGGGGATTTGAACAGTGGATGTCTATTTTGGAGACACCAAAAAGTGCTAGTTGAGCTAAAAGGCTATTGGCTAATATTTTCTATTATTAATCTAAATGGGTAGTTGCAATCTAACTTTTGTTTTCTTAATCCATAGGTCACTGTATAATATATGTTGCCTTATAATATGTTCATTCTTCAATTTTGTAATGAGACAGTTCATCTAACAATAAAATGAAAGTTTTGGACACATGGTTGGGGTTTCATCACTATTATCCATAGCATATCACATGGAGAGTTGGTGCATTTTTGTGTTTCTTTATAACAGTCTGTCTTGCTTGTGCAGGTTGACCTATCCCTTTTTGCTGCTTCAGAACAAGAAGCTATTGGAGTGGAACATTTTTTAGTAGAACCTAAATGTAACCAAAACTTACTCGGTGGTGCTTTTGATTTTGAAGCATTCCATTCACAGAAATTCTTTGATGTTGAAGATTTTTCAGGCGCAATTGAATATGATGAGATAAAAGCTGATTTCAGTAATCTCTCTCTCTCTCTCTCTCTCTCTCTCTCTCTATATGCGTTGTAGTTGACACTTTGGAGAAATTGTGTTTTAGGTTAATTTGATTAACCCTAACACTGGTATACCCTCACAAGGGAAAATTACAAATTTAAATAATATATGGACTATATATTCCAACACTCCCCCTCGCTAGTTTGGGTGATACTATACTTTGGGTGTTGAAAGGTCCTGCGTATTTTTTTTCCCATCCTGCATGCTAAATTCCACTTGCAAATATGTCACCAAAGACCTTCAAGAAAATCCCTAAATTATCTCTCTAACACATTTTGCCTTGATATGACTGCTGTTAAGATGTTTTATATAGGTATATTAACCATGTGTGCTCACCCAGGAAAGCCCCTTCATCTTTGTATGCTAAACATCATATGTTCATACCGCTGATTTCAGCTAAAGCTATATCTAATATTAATTTTATTTATATGTTGCAAATCCACTTTATATACATTTTTTTTTTTTAATGTCGGCCTATTTTCTATTTCAGCATGAGTGGCTAAGGCCCTGTTTGGATTTTTTTTTGTCATCACTCATCACTCCTCACTCAATTTTCGTCACTAATCACTTATCACTCATCACTTAAAATACCCCAATTTCTCCAAACCCACCCGTTTGGCATTCATCACTCAGTTCTGCCGTTACTTTTTGTTTCAAAAAAAAAAAAAAAAAAAAAAAACCCAAAAGTCAAACATTGCGGCTGAATAGTGAGAGAGTTGTGAGTTTAATTACGAAAATGCCATTGAAAACTGAGTTATGGAAACTAAAAACGCCTAAAATGTGTTTTCAATTTCTATATCTCATCACTCAAAAATCAAAGAATTGAGTGATGGAAACAAAATCTGGAAACAAAAACCAAACAGACTTTTTTTCGTGGGACCCATATATTTTGAGTTATGAGTGATGGAAACAGAGTTATGAGTTATGAAAACAGCAAATCCAAACAGCCCTTAAAACATTTGATGTGTATGTATGCAGGTAAACATACAAGTTATTAATGAGCCATAGCTGAATCCAATTAAATTGGTGTTAAGGTTTAGTTAAGTTGAGTTGGGTCAAGTTGTATGCATATAAAGTAGATTAAACTTTTATAGAAATATAATATTAAAAGAAGCAAACTTATGCAGCCTGTGAATTTGAATGTTCGTATTTCGTTATGGACGATAAAGTTCTTTCTCTTAGTATGAATGATTCATACTTGCTTTCTCTGCAGGTGCAGTGCATTCTAATCTTACTCGGGAGGCACAGGAGGAAACGCCAGAGGTAGGCCTGCAAATCTTGTACTGGTTTTGTAATTTAAATATGGCTTGCTTCAGATTCATTCTATGAAGGATGAAAATATCTTTCATTTGAGATTTTCCTTTGTTGCAAAACCAGTTTTATCTTTTAGATAGCAGCATAGCAGTCACACTCTTAATAATGTGTTGTCTATTCAGATATCATTTCATTTTGATTTTGTAATAATTTATGCCAATTATGTACTTATCAAAAAAAGAAAAAATTATGCTAATTATGAATAAAATAAACTTATTCCTGCTAAAATCACCTGTTACATTGAAGACAGTATACTCCCTGTTATTCCTCATTGACTATAGTTTCTGAACTGGTAATTTAGTGTGCTAGAGCTGCATTTTGTATGCACTTAGGCCGCTGATGCATACTACATTTCTTTCCAGAGGTTTTGTTGTTAGTCCAATGTGTAACCTTCTTATTCAAAGTATGTTTACTTTCTTCTATTGTTGCATGAGAAAGTAAGCACGACTTGAGTTATTACTGAAGATTAACCTTACCACCTCTTATCAAGGGAGGTATGTGTGATTGGGTCAACTTTCTAGTCCCACATAAGGTTAGATTTGATCTACAATTTTCCTCCCAGAACTACTGAACTAATTGAAAAGGAACAAAAGAGGAAAGCACAATGTATGTATGCATATGTCTCAGTTGGCATTAAATTACCCTGCTCTATTTAAACCAGATTGGGGATTAACCTGTTCAAAATTGTTTCCCTCAACATTTTGCTCCAGATTGTGAAATTATGTATTGCTTCCAGTAATTTAAAGTATTTCTAAATCAACTTAGCTCTATGTAAAGTCAAACAGTGCCCCTCCCCACCTTCCCTCTCCCCTTCTTGCTAGAGCATGTAGTTGTTTTTAATTTGCCAGCTTCACACCTTGACTCTGCTTAGGAGAATGATATTATTTACTTTAGTGTTATTTGATGGTCGTTATGGGTCTTGTAGCTTCTTGAAGAAATGTTGCAAGTAGCTGGTGACGAGGTTCTTGATGGAAAAACTAGGCTTCCAACATGTGAAGAATTTATTTTGGGTAAGTCTTCTTAGATTATTTTACCTGGTTGGATCATTTCCCCCTTATTTTAGGCATTTGATATTTTTTCCCCCATCTTCCTCTCCCCTATCCCGTATCCTGTTTTTGTTTTTCTTAGATGCCAAACCTGCTGATGAAGCCACCATTTTGGATCATGGTTCATGCAAAGTATCCTGTATGGGAAACGTGGGTTTAGGAAGGTACTCCCCAAATTTCCATGAAAGAGACTCTGCCGCCAAGATATCAAACATGTCTTCTGCAAGTGTTCCAGCACTTGAATCTACACATAACCAAAATTCTCCTGTGCTAGACGAAATGACAGTCCAAGAACTGCATGAGGCCTTTAAAAGCATGTTTGGACGTGAAACTTCAGTAACAGACAAGCAGTGGCTGAAGTGCCACCTTTTATTTGGCTTGCAGAACCAAGTTGAGTTAGACAATGGCTTGAACCTCATCAAACGCGGTACAACTTCCTATAAAATTGGAGGCAAAACTGTGTGCTCTTCTAGTTGTGACTCATCTGGTAGTGCTACTGGTTCTATCAATAGTGTTTTAGTTGATAAAACTATGGCAGTAGGTTGGCATGTGGAAAGGAAGAAGTTTGCTGGCCTCGATACCTTGAAGACCTCTTCTGAGGATAGCAAAATTGACTTATGTTCCCTTGATGGAGGAGATGAAGCACTTGTCACACAAAAGAGACTGCGAAAACCTCCCAAAAGATACATTGAAGAATCAATGGAGGATAAATCGAGATATTGTAAGAGAAAAAATGGAGACTGTGAAGTAGTCTATAAAGAATCAAGGGAGAAACTTATGTCTGTCAGATCTCACAAGCGTTTGTACCCAAAGGGATTTGGAGCTGCACCAATGGTTTGCCAAGACAAATCTTTCAAAGGAAGTTGCATTCAGGTTCCCTTTGGTCTTCCAGTAGAGGAGGGGCACACAGAGACAGATTCATCATCTTGGGTAAACATTTCTGTTTTATGACTTCAGTGAACTCTCTATATATATAAATGGTTTTCAAGGGCCAAAAAATTAGTGAATGAATAAATAAGAGTTTTATTTATAACTGTGTGGATCTAAATCAAGAATTACCTTGGTAGTTTTACTGCTTAATAATAACTTCTATTATTATACAAAACCTAAAAGTGCAAGGGGTCTTAAAAAGTCTTATCAATGAAGATCAACTTTACATTCTTCAGCACCTCTTCCCTTTAATGACCACATTTTTTTCCAGTTTGGATCCCTTCAATTTGAAGTGACAACTGGGTGGTCAAAATGATCCACTGAGCTGTCGGTTTCCATGGCAGTTAATTAGATTGTCTCTTCCATCCTGTAGCAAAGATTCGCAGTTTCTGTAATCTGTGTTTACTGAACTTTCTAGCAGATCCAGAATATATAGTATACCATGTTAAGCATCAACCTGTTTAATGAGTGTGGACCAAGTAATTTTAGTCTACTCAATTTGGCATCTTTCAATGTCTAAAACATTTGCGTCGAAATTGTGGATCAATATCTATTGTTCTTCAAAGATCATAGTGATATTAAGTTGTTAACCCGTGGCTGTCACTCTGCCACTTCTTGCTTGTAAATGCTGTTGAGTTATCTGTCCCAACTAACATGTTCCGCATGAGTGGGGTAATATAAATCCTAATTTTATTTTCTTTTTCTGGGGTATCTGGCATCTTGGTAGCATCTCAAGACAAGACACTGCTTTAGGCGAGAACATTTGTTATTGAACAAAGTTTCTCTCCAAAAAAATCCTTCAAACTTATCATATATTTTTATATTGAGTGTGAAATTTGAAAATTTAACCGCTAGATTGCATATTCTTATTATATCCTTCATGCTTGCAAAATTTCAAGAAGATCAAAGATCAATTGCTATGTTATCAAACAAATGTTAAAATTTCAAATTTTTGTAATCTAAAATTGTGTATAAAAAATAAGTTCATAGATCGAATAGTAAATAACATCCGAATTGAACGAAATTTGACATGCATATTAAGAACATAAGGAACATGAAATTCAACGATTATATTTTCAAAATTCACACCCAAAAAAAGAAATATATGATAAGTTTGAAGGATTTCTCTCCAAACTAGTTTGGAGAGAAACTTTGTTCTTTGTTATTTTTGTCTGACCTATAAATGGATGATGTATGCAGGCATGCTATGTCTTGTAGAATAATGCTTATTTTTTTAGTACAGTTGATTTGATTTTTTTAATGGTTATATGTTAGTCACAATTGTATTGTAGTATTCAATGTTAAACTTATGGTTGGTCATTTTTCCATTGAGGTCCAGAACTCTGAGGATTTTAAGGATGATAGACTTTCATCTCCAAATGAGGAAGTTGATACAGAGCCTCATTCAGCTAGGTCACAAGATGAAATTTGTGGAGATGGGTTTATTACAAGGAGTAGTACTCAAAAAGTCAGCAGTCATAGAAAGCATCATATATCATGGACTTCTTCAGAAGTGATGAAGTTAATTGAAGGTGTTAGTAGGTGTGGAGTTGGAAGATGGGCTGAAATAAAGAGGCTAATGTTTTCATCATCTTCACGTCGAACACCAGTAGATCTCAAGGTAGTTCATAGGAATATAATATTTACTCCATTTTTATTCTCTGGAAACTGAAAATTCTAAACTTCATGGGGTTTCCAGGACAAATGGAGAAATCTGTTGCGGGCTAGCTATGCTCAGTTGCAGTGCAAGAGAAAGGTTGGGTTAAAAATCTTTTTTTTTTTTTTTTTAATAAATTGCTGCCTTTGACGTCATGAATAGATACTTTTATGACAAGTCTGAAACATAGAAGTCAAAATCCAAGCTGATTTTGTTTGGTATATTTGATGCTTAAATAACTAAAATGCTATGCACATATGCCTCTAAGCTGTTACTTCCAAGTTCCAACATTCCATAATTGTTGTATGATTTTTGGATTTCATGAATATAGTTTCCTCACATGATTACTTACTTTGGTATTGACTTAGTAACCCTTGTTAGAACATCATGCAACTAGTGAGCTAATAAAATAATTACATCCTTTCAAATGAGGGTGTTATTTAAAGGGGAGAGTCCTGACAAGGAATTATGTTCATCTTCCTGAATTGTTTATTATAGCTCCACAGATGGACTGTGGAGGTGGAGAATTCCTCTAAGCTTGTTAAGTAGCTCTTGTATTTGTCTATTCATTTATTTTTGTTAGCTCATGCAGGTCAAGCAAGGACAGAAGCAAGTATCAAATCAAGTACCAGAGTCTGTTCTGTGGCGTGTCAGAGAGTTGTCCACTACCTATCCATATCAAAGGGAAAGGAAGTTTAAGGTCTCATGCACTGATTCCTCAAACTTTTCAGCTTCCACCAACAATATATTGGTACCCTTGTCGACGTAGTATAGAGAAAAGAAAATAGTAGGAATTAGCAAACTAACATAAATTTGAGAACTTTACTGACTGGTAAATGAGAAAAGAACACTAGGAATGAAAAACTGTATCCTTTTCTTGATTGTTGAAAACTGCGTCTGTTAATATAGTCGATTTTAGTCGATTTCTTTTAACTCACGGCTTTGTATGTGACATTCTTGTGTTTTTATGCATGGAAGTTGAGTGCACCATATCTTTCATAGAGGCTGAGTATGACTCTTTGATTCTTTGTTGCTTGGTTATTGTTATTTGACTGTTAACTCTTTAAAATTGTTTTCTTCTGGAACAGATTGCAGATTATGATATGCTCCTAGTAAATCTAGGACCCAATTTTTTTCATATAGGCTGATATGGGTTGATGTAATACGAGAAATGTCATTTTGACTTAGGTCCACAGATGACACAACTTATCATGCACTAATTGCAAAATCCTTTGCTCGGAAGCAACATGGACGCTTCATTTGGGGTGTTTGTACCCGTATCCGTTCCATATTCATACTGTGCTTCCTAGATCTTTAACTTTGGATTCCAATGAGCTTTCATTTCTACATTGACTAGGTTTTTATATAATCTTTCTAGTCATTCTGCGTGGAATCTGAATTTTTACTGTGACTTGGGTCAATATTCTCACTTTCATCCTTATAGTCATTAGTCATTACGTTTTCGTCACTGTAATTTCTATCCCATATAAAAAATTATGGCGAACTTTTTTGACTCTTTGGTGCATTTACTGTTATTTTGACCTTTTAGACTTAGATGCTTTTGATTTTGATAGTCCAGGTCTTAAAGTCACCTGGGTAGAGTCGTGCGAGTATGGGATTTGGATCCTCTTGCCACCTTTTTGCCGCTCACTTTCCCTGTAGTGGACACGGACTTGCGCTAGCGTCCACGCACGTGCCGAAAGCATATTACCAATAAATAAATGATGACTTTGATATGCGTGCGGTTACCATATTGAAAACTAAAGTGGAGACCAAAAAAACTTGCATGATGTCGAGGTCACGCTATGGTTTTGTTAATTGGTTGAGCGGTGCAAATTATAGCACCGTCAACTCCTTTGAACTTGACAGAATTCTGCCTTATTATGACCGATATTGCTTTAAATTTCTCAACCTTTTCTTGAGAGAATTCTGCCTTACTATGACCGATATTACTTTAAATTTCTCAACCTTTCTTCGCGGACTCGCTCATTTTAAAAAACAAGTCATTTAAACAATAAAGTTTGGCTTCAACCACTAAAATGATTAATGAATGTCTTGCAATACACATGATTCACTTACTTAGTAGGCTCAAGTGAGTTATTTATATTAGACATAAGTAGTGCAAGTCATGGTATGGTTAGGACCGACAATCCTTTGAACTCAAGAATGGCCTGATTAGTATCATCAATCCGCTCGAGAATTCTTCCTTACGACAAACATTGCTTTAAATTTCTCAACCTCTCTTCATGGACTCGCTCTTTTAATAAAAACAAGTCTCATTTAAATGTGCTCATATTTGTTTCGTTTTTTGTTTCTTTTGTTTTGGTTTTGTTATGACTTACGAGAAATGTGCTTATATTCAAGACTATATACAATAGCGAAACATATCTCGACCCCACATCATTTGTCACTACATTTTTTTTTTTTCTTGCTAACAAAAACGTAAAAAGTTTTCTGACAAATAAAAAAACGCCTAGTTTCCTTCTACAGCAGTCACTGTGATCCACAAAAATATTAAGACAGTCTCTTAACGTAAGCTTTGTTTAATCTTCTTTTTGAAGTAAATAGTCACAAATGGCAAAAACAATGCCTTGTCTAGTCCTGTCTCTATCAAATGGACCATAGCAAATCAAATAAAAAAAGAACTGAAACCAATGGTGAATGGTCTTATATACTATTACAGTGTCTCCAATTCTCCAAGATGCAATGAAGAATTTTAAAAATAAAACAAGAACAGAAGAGCCGCCAGCCACTGGTGCAGCCGAAATGTGTCATCTAGGAGCCAAAGAGACAGAAATACCAGTTGGCATTCTAACATTATCTGACCAAATTCTTGACTCCAAATATAGCCTTGATATCTTCCCGGCAACGCGACCCATGTTCGGCCTCTTATCTGCGTCCACGTGTACACAATCAAGCGCTAGTCTTACTATCTTCTCTGCCACATCTATTGGAAACGAGTCCTTCAGTCTCCGATCCACCCATTTCCTCATCCTCCCTTCTCTTCCGCCGCCGCCGCCGTCGTCGTCGTCGTCGATTACTGCACTCGCTGTGTCTATCACCGAAGTTCTAACGAAATCGCCGGTGGACTTGTCGTATTTGTACTTCAACGGCTCTTCTCCGCACAGAAGCTCCAAAATCACAACCCCAAATGCGTACACGTCGCACTTCTGCGTTGCGATTCCGGTCGCTTGAAATTCCGGCGGCATGTAGCCTCTGACTCCTTGGAATTGCATTTTTTGACTGTTTGACCTCTTCAATTTCGGAGATGGCAACGTTTTTAAACTCTCCTCCTCCTCCTCCTCCGAAACCTCTTGGATTTCCGAGAATTCCTTGGCTTTTTTACTTTCGTCCTTGTTGTTTTCGTCCTCGTCGATTTCGCCGCAGAGCTGGGCGGTACCGAAGTGGCAGAGCTTGGCATTGAAGGAAGGCTCGGTGACTATGATGCTGCTGCTTTTGATGTGGTTGTGGACTAAGGTGCAAATGTTGAGACCCGTGTTGTTGTGAATGTAATCGAGGCCGTGAGCCAAATCTGTAGCGATCTGCATTCTGGAAATCCACGTGTCGAGCACCGTGAAGTTCGGGTTCCTGGGATTCCGCAGACAGTTGGCGAGGTTAGCGCCTTCGACGAAGTCGTACACGAGGTAAATGTGGTCGCCGGAGATGGAAGCGCCGAGGAGTTTGATGATGCTCATGTGGTGGCTCCGGCAGATGACGGAGAGTCGCTGCCTGAGCTGCGGGGTCTCGATTTTGCGGCGGAACTTGCGCTGGAAAACGATGACGCTCTTGGCCCTGAGAGTGCAGCGCCAGGAGCGGGTGGAGGAGGTGGAGGTGTAGGTCTTGGAGAGGAAGTTGTTGGTGGCGGAGCAGAGCTCGGAGAAGGAGTAGATGTGGGGATTCTCCGGGAGCGAGTCACGGAATTCGGAGATTCCGGTTCCGGCGGAGTGTTTGGAGCTTGAGGTGGCGGAGCTGCTGGCGAGGTAAGCACCGCT
This sequence comes from Quercus suber, assembly GCF_002906115.3. NCBI lineage: Eukaryota > Viridiplantae > Streptophyta > Magnoliopsida > Fagales > Fagaceae > Quercus > Quercus suber. Next base: position 2,033,946 of record NW_027069485.1, on the reverse strand, counting down.
GGTTGCGGTGGAGGTTGAAGGTACAGAGGTGGTGGAGGAGGCGGTGGCGAAGGAGGTTTGTGGCGGTGGCTGTGGTGCCGGTGAGCGTTGGGTTCTAGGAGATTGAGTTTGGGTTCGTGGGGTACGAGAGGAGCGAGTGTTTGATTTGCGAGTGGGATCGGTGGCTTGTGTTGCCATTTTGGTTTTGCACATTTAAGATTTGAGGATGAAGAAGAAGAGTAATAAGGGAATTTTGATAATTTGAATGTGAAATTGGGAAAGTTAGGGAAATTTTAAATCTTTTGAAGAATGGAGAATTGGTATTTGGGTCCTAATTACTTCATCGAGTTATAGTTGAACGCGCTTTGGCAATTGGAGGCTCGTGGTTGAGAGAGTTTGCCAAATTTGGACGGAATTGGGAGAGGGGTTTGGCCATTTGTTTGGGTCGGCAAAAGTGATGCAATGATTATGGGCAGGGTGATGAAGTTGGGTACAGTCAATTGATCTGTAAGCAAAAGCAAATCCTATCTCTCTTTTTTAATTGATTGGATTTGTACGTATCATTGAATTTTTTAGCACCTCTCCATTTCAGGGTAAAGGTATATAAATAAAGGGCTGGTAAAAGGGAATTTCCTAATTTCCACAATTTGGAGGGTCTATTACTTCAGTTCAACCATTTGTACCTTTGTCTAACTCTGATCTCATTTTTTTAATTCACCACTCGATATCTTTGTTGAATTTACTGAAAAACATAAAAATTTTGTACGTATCTTTTGGCTTCTCAATATTATTCTTGACAACTTTACTCATTCATGTAGGATATAATTCCATCGATAAATCTGATAAGGATGAGCAGCTGTGAGATTTTGGGTGCCCGTCTTTGGAATGAAGTCAACTGAACTTAAACGTCGCGTCACAAACAATGCGAGGCATCATGGTATGAACACTAAAGACCTTTAATCCTCAAATCCAATGACTTCTTCTTTTTTGGGTTGGAAATTCAACATCTTTCTACAGTAATATGACAACGATTTCTAAGTTGACTATGACAGATGCTGCCACTTTTCCTTCAATAATTCGAGGGACAGCCCCCTTGGCATACACTTTATCGACATTTAGATTATACAGTAGTTTCTCGGTCAAGTTAACTAATAAAATTTTATTGAGAGTTGAATAAAAGATTTAAGGTTTAATCTCTGTCTACACTAAAATTTTATTGGTGTCTTAATTTGATATAAAAAGTTATTATTAAGAATAGATACCAAAAAAATTATACCAAATACTATTAATAAGTAATTATAATGTTTTAAGTAATGAATTTATGTGTAAGTAAAATAATTCAATTATTAAAAAAAAATTAATTACAAGTTGATACCTATGGCAAGATGTGTACTGTAGGTATGTAAAAGAGCCCCTTTTGTTTCCCACGAGTTTGAAAAGAAGAGCATTGTTAATTTATCAAAGACACCGAAAATCTAGGGAGAAAATTTCAAGCTAGGGTAGTACTCCTATAAAGATCTGAAATTTTTTATGTACATTTCCATGGTTTTAGACTTTTCGTTTTAATAGTCAATAAAGCTAATGCCCCAACAAAAACTCAAACACTTTTGCCCCAACTTACTTATATATCGGGTTGTAATTGGTAGGGTAAAAGTAGTAGAATAAAGTGGTAGGGTAAAAGTAGTAGAATAAAAGTAGCAGGTTCACGTGGATACACAACTCTACTATTTACAACTCATCACATGAGCAAATTGTGACAAAGTTGTGGGTTTTGTTGTGGTACTAGCATTGCACTTTAACAATACTCTAGTCGCAAACCCACGCAATGCGTAAGAATATTATTAATAATTATTTTGTGGTTAAACTTAATTATTTGAAAGTAAAAAATTTATAATAAAAATTTGTTAAGAATCATTTTGTGAATCGCCAAAAGAAAATTCTTACCACATAAGTTAGTAAACTACCATTAATAAAAAAAATAATAATAAAAAAGCCCAAAGATATATAACATAATTTATCAAATTATTAGAACAAAATTTTGTCAAGAAATCATTTAAATCATCCATCAAATATATGACATACCCTAGAAACTTCATAATTAAATATAGTGTAAAGTAACAATGGCTTTTACCAAAAGAATGAATTCAAATTGACATATTAAGAATAATAATAATAAAGGTAGGGGAAAAAAAAAAAACTTTAGTGTAAATTTTTGTGCGTTTGACTATTAATCTCATACTTGTGCATTCCATGTTATGGTTTGTTCATATATATATATATATATATAGGTGAGTAGGAATATAATTATTATTTGAATGATTATTGTGATTTATTGAAAATAATTAATAAAAAATAATTAAAACTTAAAAACTTTTTTTTTCTAATATAATAGAGGAGACTAATAGATTGTCCTTCAAAATAACTAAAACAATAGAGAACATACTCATATATAGTTAGACGTTTGTATTACCTATAAGCAAACAAAAAGTCATTCCTATAGTGTTTGATGTCTTTTATATTCAGTGAACCGTTTTAGAAAGGACTTTGATTTTTCATTATTATTATTATTATTGTAAGGACCAAATAAATTGGATTAGCCCAAGCCCACTTAGAACAATGAGTTGTATAGTTCAACCTTGGTCCAAATCAATAAAATTTGTAAGAGAAGGCACTGCCTAAGGATGAAAATAAAGAAGAAAAGGCTGATGTTATAGAATAGATGAGCAAATGTCTCCCCACAAGCCTGCCCGAGGAGGCCAATGTTATACAAAAGGTTGCACTGTTCACTCTCCTCTCTCAATGTTCTTCTTGTTTCTTTTTGTTCTCCCTTGATACTTGTGTCTAGATCTTTTTCTATGAAAACCATCTTTTTCTTATATATCCCCCCTTCCTTTGCATCCTGACCTTCCATCTTTACCTCCTCCATTTCTCTTTGTGACACTTGTCCCTTTAAACATCTGAAGAAGGTAGTAGATGGAGTCTGCTTAGCTGCGAATTACACTGTTCAGATCACTTCCTCATCAATGCGGTTGATAAGGTTGTTGCCCACCATTTAATGCGAAGGCAACATGCTACTTCTCTTTGGAACCTTCCCCTACTCCTCATGATTCTCTTATCTCAGCCAATCCTTCCCACCTGAAGCTCCTAAAAGCCTTTTGCCTCTTCATCTCCCCTTCTCGGGTGAACTCCTTCTTCAAGCGTGTGATGCCCCAATGCCAACACTACAGCCCAACAATCACTTCTTCGGTCCTTGGGCCCTCACAATTATTATTATTGTTGTTGTTGTTGTTAGTATCACAATTTTTAGATAGTTTATTCTGTTTTGGCAAAGATGACATGGTAATGAAAATGAAGATTAATTGTAGCATAAGGATATTATATATATATATATATATATAGTCATTTTTTGGTGCGCTGCATCCTAATATGAATTATACAAATCTTTGTTCTTTATTTCAACTTCAAAATCAAGGTGGTAATTAAAAAAAAAAAAAAAAAAAAAAAAACCCACAATTTTGTGAATCGCCAAAGGAAAATTCTTACCACATAAGTTAGTGAAATACCAATATAACATAATTTATCAAATTATTCAAACAAAATTTTGTGAAGAAATCATTTAAATTTGCCATCAAATATATATATGACATACGCTAAAAAATTTCATAACTAAATATAGTGTAGAGTAAATATGGCTTTATAAAAAGAATGAATTCAAATTGACATATCAATAATAATAATAAAGTAGGGAAAAAAAAACCATAAATATATATATATATATAGAGAGAGAGAGAGAGAGAGAGAGAGAATGTAATTATTATTTGAATGATTATTGTGATTTGTTGATAATAATTAATAAAAAATAATAGAGACCTTAAACATATTTTTTTCCCCTAATAAAGTAGAGGAGCCTGATTTAGTCATTTAAAGTAATTAAAACAATAGAGAACATACTCATATAGTGAGACGTTTGTTTTACCTATAAGCAAACAGAGAGTCATTCTTATAGCACTTGATGACTTTTATATTCAGTGAACCGTTTTAGAAAAGACTTTGATTTATTATTATTATTATTATTATTATGAGATGTGTTCAAGTTATACCTAGTGTAACTTTACAAAAGTTACACATTTTTTATACTGTAGATTTTTAAAATTTTAATGGTTGAAAAAAACATCATTAAATGCTATTCATTTTTCCCTCATTACCTAATTAAATACTACAATTTTTTTCTCTCTCTCCTTATTAAATTCTTTCCATAGTTTTTTTTTTCCTTTTTCTTTCTATCCGTAGAGCATAATATCATTTTTTTTTCTTTCCAACCGTTAAAGAGCACTATATAATTTTGGTGTGGGCAGAAACTTCAATACAAATCTATTTGCAAGAAATTCAAATGGTACTAGATAAGTATAAATCTATTTGTAAGAAATTCAAATGATCTAATCATGGCTATCCCTAAACTTGAATTTTTTTTTTTTTTTTTTTCTGGAGAAATTGTTAGGAATTCAGATACTAAATAGTACTTGCTCCTTTAAAATTTTATTTTGTTCTTTTCATTCATTTTCTTTATCCAAATGAACATGCTCTCAGTTAACAACTGACCAAGACGCTAAACAATAATAAACAAGAACTCATAATAGCCACACCACTGTAAACAAGTAAATCCGTAACAACGAAACCACTTCTACGTTCTAACGTTAACTTGTAGGAGAAAATAATAAAAAATGGACACCTACTTGAAACAAACTTCTCCATAGCACTTTCTCAACCCAAAAAAAAAAAACTTCTCCATAGCATCAGGTGGGGATGGCAATTTTGTCCCTCCTTGCTTTGCCCCGCACGGGTTTTCCTCGCCCCTCAAAGGTGGTGAGGCGGGGATGGGGCAAGATTTTAACCCCGCACCGTGGGGTGTGGCGAGGATGAGTTTAGACTTTTTAAATCCACCCTGTCCCTCCTCTCTCCATCCCCACCCCGCCTCGCGTTGTTAAGAGTTATAATTTTAAATTTTTCGTACCCTAAAACCCTACTATTTAAATAAACATATTAATATTAGCTTATTTTATTCTACTTAATGTGGTTCTCTGCCTTTATTTTGTAATGTATTATGCAATGAGATTTATTTATTATTATTATTATTTTGTGATTGTCTTGTTAAACACTTAGATATATTATTCAATTTTTTCTAAAAATTGATTTGATTTTATGTGATAAATTTAGTTGTAATTTCAAATATATTTTTATTAATGAAATAGGTTTCATTAAAAAAATTGTATTAGTTATAAGGCAAATTAACAAAAAGTAGAATTTTACAGGGTGAGGCGGGGCTTTGCGGGGCCCCAAGGGGCAGGAATGGGGTGGAAAAGTTTTCTCCGTCATGTGGGGCAGGGACGAAGACCCCATCCTTCGGCCCCACCCCACCCCATTGCCATCCCTAGCATCAGGTAGTTGCATTGATTTTCAAATTTAGTAGAAACGTATGAGGAATTGTAAAGAAAATGTTTCTCAAAAAAAAAAATCAAAGATAAAGGAAAGAATGAATTAATAAAGAGAGAAAGAGAGATAAGAGAAATATTTAACGAGGAGAGAGATAATATGAAAACTATTAATTAGGTAAGTATTTAATGATATAATAGATAAATATGTGTTCTTTTTTAACCGTTTGATCATTGAGAAATCTATGACTTAAAAATGGTGTAATTCTTGTGGAGTTACACTAGGTGTAACTTGAACCCATTTCTATTATTATTATTATTAGAGTCACAATTTTTAGATAGTTTATTTTGTTTTGGCAAAGATGACGTGGTAATGAAAATGAAGATTATTTGTTGTATAAGTATATTATATATCTTGTCATTTTTTGGTACATCCTAATATGAAGTATACATTATGCAAATTATTGTTCTTTATATCAACTTCTAAAATCAAGGTGGTAATGAAAAAAAAAACCCCCACAATTGCTAGAACATTTGAATTTTTTATTATCAAATACTGGTTTTTTTTTTTCCTTTCTTTTCATTGGAATTGATCGGTGAAGAATTTGGGCTCTCATTTTTGGGGATAATGTATCTTTTTTATGGAACTGGATGTTTAGTACATCAATGGTTGCAAAAGTGAGGAACCAACATGTTAATGGAGAATATGGTACTGAATCAAAATTATTGTTGCCTAATATTCGTTTTGCTATCTTCATTACTGCAATAAATCCCATGAAACACACCCATTTATAAATGAAGTTTACTAACATAATAGTATTCTTAAATATTCATTCTTCCTTTTTTTTTTCTACATGAACATGGCCATCTTTGTTTTTTTTTTAATCCTTCTTATAGTTGTTTTATCAAAAATGTGGAAATATAGAACTATAAATATTTGGATTACCTTCAGCATTGAAATAGAGAGCAAACCACTTTCTTGGCAGTAGTTCGTTGTAAAAGACACATTAAAAAAAAAAAAAAAAAAACACACACATACACACAGAACACTGCAATATATAAAATACAATTGACATACCTTATGGTTTGAAGGAATAAAAAAATATCCCCATTTAAGAATATAGGCTTATAGTTCTAAAGGGAGCTCTATACTTGCAAGAGTTAAATCTAAAACCATTTCCTTTCTGGTTAAGAGAAACAGGTGACATCTAACAGTCTATATATCTCCTATTCAATTTATATCTCTGATTTTATAGGGGCAGTGGCAATTGAACATGTATGAACTGGTTGGATTTAATGAGAAGAGTAAGAGGCAAAAAAGGAGGAGATGGAGAGTTTTAGGCATTAAAGAGCTTACATGGGAAGTTTAAAACAATGGAGATAGAAAGTCATAGGTGCTATGGAAGATGAAGTGAAAAATGTAAAAACATAATGGAAGTTGAAGTAAAACTAAAAACTATAAAAGCATTAAAAGACTAATAAAAAAAGAATGGAAATAAAAGCTAACCCCTTGATTAAGAGATTTTAGAAGCAATCCCTAGAATTAATGGGTAAGCAATACTAATAGTTAAGTTGACAAGCTTTTACTGATTCTTATTTATAACCACCATTAATATCACTATTTCATTTACCATTAGCAATTTACTACATTAGTCAGATATGAAGTTTTTTGTTGAATTTTTGGGGTCTACTGGTCCCTCCATCAACTTATGTGAAAGACCAACAAAGTTTGCATTTTGTTGAGATCACGCTATTGGTATTGGTTGAGCTAGAATTAGTAGGTAAGCAATGCTAATAGTTAAGTTGACAGGCTTTTACTAGTTCTTATTTGTAACCACCATTTATATCACTTTTTTTTTATCTACCATTAACAATATGGCACATTAGTCAGATGTTAAGTTTTTTGTCAAATTTTTAGGGTCTATTGGTCCCTCCGTCAACTTATGTGAAAGACCAACAAAGTTTGCATATTGTTGAGATCACACTATTGGTATTGGTTGAGTGGTGCAAATGATAGCACCTTCAATCCTTTGAACTTAAGAGAATTCTACCTTATTATGACCGATATTGCTTTAAATTTCTCAACGGATTCACTCATTTTAAAAAACAAGTCAATTAAAGGGCTAAGTTGGTTTTAACTACCAATAAGAAGATGACATCAATGATTATCATATGCAGTACGAATGACTTACTCACCTCACTAATGTTAGAATCACGCAGTTAGTATTGGTTAAGCAGTGTATAAGTCATGGCATGGTTAGGACCGTCAATCCTTTGAACTTAAGAGTTCTTCCTTATAACGAATATTGCTTTAAATTTCTCAACCTCTCTTCATGGATTCACTCATTAAAAAAAACAAGTCTCATTCAAATGTGCTTTTATATATATATATATATATATGACTTATGAGAAATGTGCTTATATTTAATACTATATACAATAGTGAAACATCTTTCGACCCCACAGTATTTGCCACTATTTTTTTCTTTTCATTGTTAACAAAAACGTAAAGCAATGTTCAACTATAAGCTTCTGACAAATAAAAAACGCTTAGTTCCTTCTAGCAGCCACTGTGATCCACACAAAAATATTAAGACAATCTCCTTAGAGCATCCGCATTCGGATTGCTATATGCCAAATGCAAGGCACATTTGGCATACAAGCCCAAAAAAAGGTCAGCAACTGGAAGGCCATATGCTAAAATGCTAAAAAAATTTGAGATATAGTTACAGTACCATCTCAAATGTAAGATGGTACTGTAGCTGAATTGCAAAAAAAAAAAAAAAAAATTTAATACTCTCATTTCTCTCTCCTCTCTCCTTTTAACCCGGCAATTTCTCTCTCCTCCCTCATTTTTTTCTCTTTCTTTTCTCTCTCTTCCTTCTTTCTTTCTCATCTGCTCTCTTTAGACCCAACACCCTGTGGTGGAGATCGGCAGGGTGGAGATCGGTGGGTGGCGAGATTGGCACGGCGGAGATCGGTGGGTGGCGAGGGCGTTGTGATCCGGTGTGAGTGTTAATGGTTTTTTTTTTTTTTTTTTTTTTTTTTTTTCTGGGTTTGCTGGTATATGTGATCGGCGTTGTGGTGGCTGTGGCGTGGCGGAGATCGGTGGATGGTTTTTCTGGGTTTCTGGGTTTGAGAAATTTCTGGGTTTGTGGGTTTGTGGCGTGGAACGGTTTATGGGTTTGTGGCGTGGCGTTGTTTCTGGTATATAAATTTCTGGGTTTGCTGGTTAATGGTTTTTTTTTTTTTTCTTTTCTCTCTTCTGTTTCGCCGATCTGGGTTGTTGATATGGATGATGGAGGAGTTGTGTGGAGGAGTTGGGTTGATATGGATGATGGATTTGGAGAAGGAGGCTGGAAGAAGGTGAAAAGTAAAGGAATGGACTATGACGCCCGTGGGGGAGAAAATTGAGAAAAAACAAAAAAAACAAAAAATATATTTTATTACGTAAATATATTATTCTAATGAGTAGAAGAGGAAAATAGAATTTTGCGATGTTGAGTATATTGTAAATGGTATGGTATAATTGATAAAGTAGATTTTTAATATGGTAAAATAAGATAGGATATAGGATCCGGCTGCGGATGCTCTACGTAAACTTTGTTTAATCTCTTTTGAAGTAAAATACAAACAGATGACAAAATCAATACATTGTCTCTGTTAGTCCTGGCTCTATTCAATGGACCATAAATAAAAGTCCATATAACTTACAAAATAATAGGTAAGTAATTCCAACAGAGAAGTTGAGAGGGCTTTTACTTGTTTTTATTTATAACCATCATTAATATTACTATTTTTTATCTACCATTAATAATTTGCTACCTCAGTTAGATGTGAAATTTTTTTATCAAATTATTAAGGTCAACCGGTCCCTTCATCAACTTATGTTACCTTTTTTTTACTGACATGTATTAATGGAGCAATAATATGTCATTTTTTTAATGGTGTAGCAATTATTTTTATTTTAAAAAAAAAATTACACGTCAACAAAACCACTTCATTCCCCATCCCAAGTTCTGGATTGAGATATGGTGCAATAGCTAGGGCTATTGTACCATGCAATACCTTCTCAATATTTCATATTAAAAGTTAAAAAGTGACCTTTTGATACCAACCATTAGATTAAGGAAGTTAAAAAGGTAAAAAAGTTGAGAGTTTAAAAAAAGTTAAAAATTTTGAAAAAGTGAAAATGATATGAGAGGTATTGCATGGTGCAATAGCCCTTAACTATTGCACTGAATCCCAATCCCCAAGTTCTCTCCTTTGAATCCCACCACCTCAGAGGATGTGACTATTGATTAGTGTTGGAAATTTAGACCCCTTAACACACAACTAGATTGAGTAGCCTAGTTAATTAGCCAAGTTGTTACTTAGTCAAATTAAGCAATTCTAAGTTAAAACAATCAAACAATCATATCAAGAAAATATAAAGCAGCAGAATAATAAATAACACAAGATATGATCACCCAGGAAAACCAAACCAGTAAAAAACCTGGGGAGGATTTTACCCACCGATCCTCAAGGCAAAACTGAATTCACTATGAAAGAATCGAAGTTCATACAAAAGGACTTACAAGCTCCCCGCTCGACTTCCTAATGCTACCTACCAGTAGAACTTATTGACACGACCCCGTGCAAACTCCGAATCCACGGACTCCTTCTTTCTTGAATTCTTCAATCAGCTACAAACACCCACGCTTGATCTTCTTTAAGCTTCAATGGTAGCAACCTTGTTGATCATCAAGATGTAGATAATATCTCTACCTTGAAAACCCTAAGTTTATGTGAATGAAAGCTCCTCAAGGATCTCACAAGAGATTCACATAAACTACAAATATGAGCAACAAAGACTTAGAGAGGTTTGGGTACAAAACCCTAAAAATAAAAGGAGGCACAAGAGGCACTCTAATCTCTCTCTCCAAAAGTTCCAAAAATGTTCTAGGGTTTTCCTTATATATAGGAGTGTTTTACTTGATCCCCAAGATGTTTAAATAGAGTTTGGGCTGAATTGGAACTCTGCAGAAAAATAAATCTATACGTGGTTCGATCGATCGAGTCTAATTTTCGATCGATCGAGCCTTACAGATTTAGTCCAATAAATTTGCAATCACTCGATTCCAGTTTTATAAATAAACATATTTTGAGCAAGCCTAAACAAGACTAAACAACCTGTTTTGATCATGATTTGCCAACAATACAAATTAGAGTTCTAAATACATAAGTTCCTAACTCTTTAGAACCTAACAAACTCCCTCTTTGGCAATCCGTGACAAAACACAAACACTAAGCTCAAAGTTTACAATTAAAAAGCCCTTTACAAGAATAATGCTCATAAGAACAAATCCAACATAACTACTATCTATCAGTTGCAAGTGTAAACAGCAGCTCAATTGAATCAACCTGTATATTCCTGAAATACTCAACACACGCATAAACGCATGTGTGACAGAAAAGACTAAAACAAGGTATAACATTCTTGTAAGATTCACACAACACAAAATAAAGACATATATGAATGAACAACTCATAAATATAAATCAATAAGCAGTGACTCACAAAGCAACAAGAATCAATGAATATAACATGTATATCAATCAATGTTACTCCCCCTAACATGAATATCCCAAAAAAATGATATACAAAGTGAAGCACCTAGATACAATCTAAAAACTCCACATATCAACTATTTCTCCCCCTTTTTGTCACGTATTGACAAAGACAACTCATACAAAGAGTAAACAGTCAACATACGCAACAAAGGATAAGAGAAAATAGAGAAAGAAGGGGACACAAAACAATTCAACTCTATAGAAAATAGAGACAGCTCTCCCTATGAACAACACAGGTTAAAAAAATTTTCTCCCCCTATCAAAAATAGGAAAAACAAAACAAGTTTTGGGAAAAATAGTTTTGGGGAAAAATAGAGAAGGTGGGGGAAAATCAGCAGCAGCAGCAGCATCACCAACAGGATCAGGAACATCCTCACCAGCAGGACCAAACACACAAACCAAAGTTAAAAACTAAGGTGAGGATACACATGAAGAAAAAATATTCTCTCTTTCAATAAAATGCAAACATGGCACTATGTGACCCATAAACAATTGCATGAGTAGAGAAAATATTTGCACATTTGATTATCCATCATATCTCTTAAGAAAAATATTTTCTACAATTCACACATAAGAAATAGCATATACTAGCATGTACAAAACTTGAAAATTAATCAATCAATTTTTAAATCAAGTTTAAGTACCCAATTTAGCAAAGTGTGTGCATGTTATGTGTGAAAACAATGAGAGATATGACTGCAAAACTGCAAGATGGATACAGAAATCAATGCAATGCATGTGAATCCTAAACACAAATGATGCATGAAAAAATTTTTAGTCAAAAACATAGAAACTGAAAATTTTTTAGTTTCGATCGATCGAGAATCGATCGAACATCAATCGAGTCAGGCAGACTCAAACCTAAAATTTTAATCGCAATTTCGATTGATCGAAAAATAGGTTCGATCGATCGAAAGTCTGGAAAAATCAGATTTTTGAAAAATAGAGCATTTTAATGCAGAAACTCCTCAAAGCACATTGTTTTATAAAAATATGCATGAGTATGAGATGAAAAGTTTTTCAAAAACACTTGAATTTAACCCAAATATTCCAAAATCAAGATTTTCAATCAATTTGTCCTCAAAGCGCAAACATTATACACATTTTGCATTAAAATCAAGGAACTTTTAATCTTGGATGGTTACAACAAGATCACACACAATAAAATGTACCAAGTTTAACAAAGAGTAACTTGTGTAGTGTGTGCAACTAGCAAAAACTTGAGATACATGTGAGGTGATATGTGAATAGCAATTAATCACAAAGTCTACAAAATCCATCACATAGAATTTAAAAGAGACTATCACCTAAAGAGTTACATCATATAACTCCCACATCTCCTAGAACAAAAGCTTGCAATCATGTAAGTTTCTTGAATTTTGCCTCATAATTAGTTGAATTTGGCATCAAGCCTAATAGTACACACCAGTTTTAATTATATGAGTTAGCATCAAGCCTAATAGTACACACCAATTTAAATTATTAAGCAATTAACCGAGGCTACACCTTATGTTCTTTTTGTGCATGTGCTACACTTTCTTGAGCACAGAATCTTATGATATGCACTAAGGTGTTCATGATTGGCTAGCTAGTGAACAGTGGTGAGATGGTTATTTATGCCTTTCTCAAAAAGTTCAAGTCCGACAGTCAAAGACACGTGACTTCAAGATCAAGACAAAGTGATCAAAAACTATAAACATCTTTCCCACACAACATGCACTACAAAGTTTCAACTAGTAAAGTGCAATAAATAAGTTCATCAAAACTAAACAAGGTACATAAACTTGTAATGTAAAGATAATATAGTCAATCCTTTATTATAAATCCAACATGTGAAATACAAAACACAAAAATCCTTTTGGTTCTAAAAGAAAATTTATGACCAAACACAAAATGCACATATTATGCTAAATGAACAATGCAAATGCAATGCATGACAATGTTTAACTAAGCTATAGAGGGTACACAAACAAGAAATATCAATTTCTTAATTAACCAATGAGTATATGTACAAACTAGTACATACTCACACAAAATCAGAAATAGCTTAGCACAAACTATTCAAGTTTCTCCACAATGTCAAGCATGTTCTAAATCAAGAGAGAGATATCATAACCCATGTAGTCCTCAAGAACAATAAAACAAGACACAAAATAAAATATTTTTGTCTTTCTGAAATTTTTCAATGTTTTTGGATTTTTTTTTTTTAAATAAAAACAACCTAAAAAACAACATAACCAAAAACAAAAACAAAACATGTCCACAAATAATTGAAAGAATTAAATCAGGGACAAGTTAGCAACACTCACCTTGGAGAATCTTTCTCACCCATCTAGCACGAGTCTTCGGCTTTGTAGGTGAAAATCCATGTGAAGCAGAGTGTATTTGAGAGATTATACCAAACTTCTGAGAGAGACTGTAATCCTGCAAATTCCTTTCACAAGCCAACAAGCTCAAATTTTTCAAAAGAATATGAAACAATTTATATGGACTTATGGCAGGAGAAATATCATCACATATCCTAAATTGACATACAGAACGCTTAAATTTCAATTTATGACAATTAGGACGAATGTGACCATGGACACTACAAAAGTGGCAAACAGGAACAAATTTAGGAACATCAGTATTCCTAACAATAAGTCTAGTCTCAGATTTAGGTTTTTGCCTCAACAAAGAACAATTTGGTCTAATATGACCAATAACACCACAAAGGTGACAGGTAGGCACAAAAACAAATTTATTATGCTCTCTAACAGTAAGTTTAGACTTAGGTGTAGAAACTTCAGCGTCTACATTAGAACTTTTACCTTTGTCTAACCTAGCAAAATAAGCATTTTCTTTATTATTCCTCTTAAAAGGAGGGATATAAACTTTCTCAGTTTTAAGTTTAAGAGAAATAGAAACACTTCTGTTATCATCAACAGGTTTGGTACTAGTCAAATTTTCAATTTTAGTTTTAGATTCAACTAACTCTTGTTCCAAGCTTTCATCTTCTCATCTTGAGAGGAAATTTGATTTCTCAAAAATTCATTCTTTTTATTAGACTCATCTAATCTCACAATCAAATCCTCTTTTTCAAGATTAGCCAATTTTAACTCTTCTTTAAATTTCTTAGAAATTTTCAAAGATTTAGATAATTCCTTACGAAGAGTTTCAAAAGCATCAAAAAAATCAACAGAAACAATAGTGTCCTTTTTATTCAAAACATCACAGGCATCAATAAAATCAGCAGAAGCATGACCAGAAAGACACTTCAAATTATCCATGATAACAGGGGTCAAGGATCAGCTCTTAGATCAAAAGATCTACAACAAGAAGAGCTACCTGCTCTGATACCACTTGTTGGAAATTTAGACCCCTTAACACACAACCAAATTGAGTAGCCTAGTTAATTAGCCAAGTTGTTACTTAGTCAAATTAAGCAATTCTAGGTTAAAACAATCAAACAATCATATCAAGAAAATATAAAACAACGGAATAATAAATAACACAAGATATGATCACCCAGGAAAACCAAACCGGTAAAAAACCTGGGGAGGATTTTACCCACCGATCCTCAAGGCAAAACTGAATTCACTATAAAAGAATCGAAGTTCATACAAAAGGACTTATAAGCTCCCCGCTCAACTTCCTAATGCTACCTACCAGTAGAACTTACTAACACGACCCCGTGCAAGTTCTGAATCCACGGACTCCTTTTTTCTTGAATTCTTCAATTAGCTACAAGCACCCACGCTTGATCTTCTTTAAGCTTCAATGGTAGCAACCTTGTTGATAATCAAGATGTAGATAATATCTCTACCTTGAAAACCCTAAGTTTATGTGAAGGAAAGCTCCTCAAGGATCTCACAAGAGATTCACATAAACCACAAATATGAGCAACAAAGACTTAGAGAGGTTTGGGTACAAAACCCTAAAAATAAAAGGAGGCACAAGAGGCACTCTAATCTCTCTCTCCAAAAGTTCCAAAAACTTTCTAGGGTTTTCCTTATATATAGGAGTGTTTTACTTGATCCCCAAGACGTTTAAATAGAGTTTGGGCTAAACTGGAACTTTGCAGAAAAATAAATCTGTACGTGGTTCGATCGATCGAGTCTAATTTTCGATCGATTGAGCCTTACAGATTTAGTCCAATAAATCTACAATCACTCGATTCCAATTTTACAAATAAACATACTTTGAGCAAGCCTAAACAAGACTAAACAACCTGTTTTGATTATGGTTTGCCAACAATACAAATTAGAGTTCTAAATACATAAGTTCCTAACTCTTTAGAACCTAACAATTAGGAGTGTGACTCAATTAAATTGTAAGCATGTCATAAAATGATTGAGCGGAAGCATCATTAGACATTGGTGATGTGGTCCTTCAGGAGAGATGAATAATTTCTCCATTCTTTACCATTTTAAATTTAACCCAAATAACCACCACGTACCCTTAGTGTGGTGGTCACTTCACAAGTATAAGTGCTTATGGGGTGTGGAGGGTAAGGATTAAGGTTCAAGTTTCCAGAATGGTACTTCACACACACGGACAAAGTTTACCTACAAAATCGATTGTAGCATTAGGCTACAAAATCACTCAATATCTCTTTATTGGAGGTAAATTTTGACAAATCCACCATTGGATTGCATCTTCTTCTTATATCCTCCATATTTGCAAAATTTCAAGAAAATTAAAGATCAGTAGCTATGTCATCAATAAAATTTTAAATTGCAAGTTTTTGTAATTTAAAATTATGCATAAAATATAAAATTATAGATTATATAGTAAATGATATCAGATTGACACAAAAATTGACATGTGCATTAATAAGAGCGTAAAGAACATGTAATTCAACGGTTAAATTTTCAAAATATGCAGTTATATTTATTTTATTAAGTAAGTTTGTAACCTAAGGCTACAACCAATTTTGTAGCTAAACTTTGTCCCACACACATATACACTTTGATTAGGCTAGAGTAGAATTTCTATCTTGTATATATATATATATATATAATATTAAAAAAAAACCCAAATAAATAAATAAATAACCCATTCAAACTAAAAATTGAAAATATAAACCTCTCCATTCAAATATTTCTATGCAAATAAATAAATAATTTCCAAAATAGAATGCGGAACAAAAAGAGGCCGCAATCATGCAATAGGTCAAAGACTACAAACATTAAAAAAGGTTACATGAATTGATACATACTTAGTATTATATTATATTTGTTTTAGAAAAAGGGAGAGTTCACACGTATTCTCTCTCTCTCTCTCTCTCTCTCTCTCTCTCTCTCTCTCTCATTTTGTGGTGACTGCATTAGAAATTTTGTCCTTTATCTTTTACCCTTTGAATTTCATTTTTCATTCTCAAAAGAAAGGAAAATGCCCATTTCTCAGACTTTACAATCAAATATACTGCAAAAAAGGAAAGGATTTTACAATGCTATCCTATAATAAATAAACATTAGCATCTCCCATGATTTCAATTTTCAACGAAAAATAGTAGTTATTGACACTCGACCGCAATATAATTATATAAGTATATACGACCAAAAATAGGTCAAATTAACAGAAGGGAGTAATTTTCCGAAAAAGGTGTGTTTGTGGATAGGTCATAGCTGAATCCAAATCGTTGAATAATTTGGCGGCGATCCAAACAGCACTTTGTTTTGTTGGCTGTCGACTTTTGTTGACATTCTTTTGGACATTAAAACTGGATTCATTTTTCTCAACCTTTCCTAGCGCTAATAGCAACAGCAAAGTGGATGGCACACTATTACTATTAGTTCCAAAATGTTTAATTCGATAAATGATTGTGGGAACAAACACTGTAGATTAATTTTATTGTAAATCTATAGTTAACTTTTTATTGTCACACTTCTTTCTACAGTACACAAAATATATGTGTCACCTAGCTTCCCCAATTACCCTATGAGATGAATCTTATGTGTCGACAATGGTGTTCCATTATCGTGTCAAAATGCAATGGTTAAGGTTTGAGTATTTTTATTACAATCGATCATAATTTTTTAGAGAGTCAAGCAAGTTTTGGTACAAATGATATTTATTCAATTAGCTTTTGTTACTTTTTAATGCAGTAAGTTCTGCTTAATTCTTCCTTAACGAGCTAAGTGCAATGGAGCACCCATTAATATATTCTATATTATATATAAATTTATTTTGAAAATCACAAATAAAGTCTTTGTTTGTAAGCACATGCCAAAGAAAGTCCTGACTTCATTTGAGGAACTATTCGAAAAGCCATAATGGCCGTAAAGGTAGTTAAATTGTTAAAATAAATAATAATATCCTAATGCTCAATTTAAGTGAAACATTTAAAATGAGACAATTATTAATGAAAACATAAAATAATACTGATTTTTTTTTTTTTAAATTCCATACTTATTCAGATTTTATCATCAAGCCAAATCTTTGTTTACCTTTAAAAATGCCATTTATTTCGTATTACAAGTGACACAATTTTTAACAAGAAATTTGTTTTTCCTTTTTTCAAAATAAGGGTAATATAGGAAATTAAATTTCACCTTTAAATCATTTCAGTTTTTTGAAGACAATTAAAAATAATAGTAATAAATTTATTATAATAAAAGTAAAGAACCCAAGAAGAATTGTTATAACCAAAAGAAAAAGGAAATTGAAAGTTTCAATTGGAATATATATATATAGTCTCAGCCTGAGTCCATATAGCCCTATAATTTAACTAGGATAAAAAAAATAAATAGATTTGTTTTCAATTTAGAATATGAATTTTTAATACTAATTTAATGATGCATTGTATTATAATAATATATTTATTCAATTTGCTTGAGATCATGTCTTTTTAAGCCTATTCAAGATGTATAATACAATTTCGGTAGTAATATTTTATTTCAATTAGAAAAGTATAAAAAATATATATAGAAATAAAAATCAGTGATTCCATTTAAATAAAGCAAGAGGCTAAGGCGAAATCTCAACTACACTATTTCAATGAGTATAAATTTAGATATATAACTACCTACCCCAAACTTTGACCTGCGAGGGTGCTCTTGCGGCAGTCCTATTTTTAATGAGCTTTTCGGCTGCATTTTATCTTATGCTGTTATGCGTGATATTTGCAGCAGGAGATGTTCCAAATTTATCTTCCAAGGATGCTGGCTTTGACTCCCACACATCTTCATGGGAGAGAGAAAAACTTAGAACCTCATGAACCAACTTGGGCTAGAGAAGAATGGCCCCAAGTATCTAATTAGAGATTTTCCTTTTCTTTTCTTTTGGGCTATATTTCTTATTTCATTTTTTTCCTTTTTTTTTATTGAAAAAAATAAATTTGCACATGAGTTCACTGTTTTCAACCCACTTAACCCTTACTCATAAATGGTGTGAGACCATTTACATAATTAATGGGCATGTTAGTGCTCAAACTCTCAATTTCAAATTCAAAAAGTGAAAAGTTAGAGGGCTTCCTGCTACTAAAGCACCTTCGGTCTTTCATAAGTGGTATTTCAATTCTCACTTAGTAGAGTTTGAAACTTGAATATGACCTCTTGGTCTAGTCACACCCTAGGAAAACCTCAGGGCAGTGCCATATTTAGGGCCCCATTTTTCCCATTTCAAATCATAAGCATGTATAAATTTTTTTTTTTTCTAAAAAAAAAAAAAGTAAATATGTATGCTTATAAATAGGAATGAACAAAGTAGCTAAGTTTATGATACCCGAAGTCTCAATTAAAATAGGGAAATTTAATTTTAAATCCTATGAAGTATAAATTTAAGGTGTGTAAAAATTTAAATCCTATAATTTCAAATCTATCTAGTTAAATCTTGAGATTTCAAAAGGTAAATAGACTAAATTTTACAAGGAGGGATAAGGGAAATGAATTATGGAAGGATATGCTTAAATTGCTTTAAAGATGCCAAGTTTCAAGGCCCATCCATCATTCTTGGACCTTGATACCAATGTACAAATGTCCATTACCACAAGGCGCTCCCCTATTTGCTCTTAGGGGGCCCAATACTCAACCCAGAATTTGACCTGCAACCCATCTCTTAAAAGTTTGCACTGAACTTCTTAAATATCATGCGAATGAAAACCTTTTCAATCACCTTTGTTTTCAATTCTCGAAATAAAATTTTTCAAAAAAAAAAAATCTTATGTATCCCATACATATCATTTCTAAACCTTTCTTTATGAAAAATGTTTTGCCATTTCAAAAGTCAAAGATATATATATATTTTTTTTTGGTTGAAGGAAGGAGTTTTGTATGTTTATTTATTTATTTAATGATAATCTTGTATGTTTATTGTTTAATGACTCTGGGTAGGATTTCATGATTGACTTAGGTCATAATTTTACTACCTAGTTAGTACTCTTTTGTTTGATGCTTTTATCAATGATTCAAATCAACTGGACTTGTGGACCCAAAAATCAAACTAACGTTCCTTTTAAGAATTAAACTATTGTGTGTGTGTTTTTTTTGGTGTGTTTTCTCATGCCTTTTGCACTCAATGGAAACATCACACCTTTTCAATTATTTAGTGAGAATCTACATCAACTGCATTCATGTTCAAGCACTTTGTTTTTAACCCTAATTTTAAATTGTGATGATCAATATCCTTAAGCCTTTTTTTAAGTAATCAATATTTATTCCTCAAGTTCCTAATCCCATCATGAGAATTATGGTTCTATATTTATTCCTCCAATAATGGCTACTTGAGATTAGACTTTCAATCTTAAGCTAATATTTGAATAACCTTATATGCAAAATTATTATGTTGAATAACCTCATATATAAATTTATTATTTTTGTTTTCTCAACAAAAAAATTATTATTTTTCCCTTTTACTCTTTTTTGTCATAATTAAATTTTCTAGTTACAAACAATGGAGTTTCTCGAGGAAATTCTTGTAAAATTGCAATTAATTTAAAATATCAAATTATTAATAGAGCAAATTAAATCATGGCAAGAAAAGTTTAGCATTGTTTTATAGTTGGTTAAGAACCAAGGTTCAAATCCTTTCTTTTTCATTCTTTTTTTTTCCTAATAATTTGATAGTTTGTGGAAGGGGGGATTTGAACCTTAGAGAATGTGTCAAACAGTTGAACTACAAGACTATTGACTCTTCCTTCATTGATATAACTATCAAATTATTTTAAAAACAAAATCAAGTAGAAATATATGGTCCAAAAATCTAAGAAAAAAATTGGTTATTTTTTCATGATCAAGAAAACATATAGATATAAAGTTCATATTTTTCATAGAAAATCTAGTTTTTAAATAATGTCCGAGACTACAAACGTCATTTTTAGTATATTGCACATGGAAGCACATATTCAATGTGTTACCCTTATATTAAGCCAAAGTTTTTTATTAATGCATAAAGCCTCATTTTTATTATATTGCAATATTAATGGATGTCTCACTTGTGGGGTGGCTATCAAATGTGAGACATATGTTATATACAATGGGTGTACATAATAGTATAATACCATCTCCTTGAGTTTCTTCTACATATGTACATTTGCATATCTCTGTAGCAAGAAATTCTGGTGTTTGTATCCTTAACAGTTTCCATAATTTGGGACATATATAAAGCATGGAATGCCCATAGGGCTGATAATTTCCTGTACTAGACCCATAGGTGCCAATCATCACTTCACCGGTGCCACCTTACTTTTACTTTTACTTTTTTTGATGGCTGAAGGAGTTACCATCTGAATGGGCAACGATCAGTGATTCTTAATCTTTTCTTTACCGCAAAGGATTAAAAACTGGAATTGAGAAAGTCACACATGCATTTGATTTGTGCATATATACTTGATTGAGCAAGCTATGAATATACTTTCCAAACACGGTCATGTTTCTCTTTTTCATTATAATTTTTTTCCACATTCACATGATCCAATTATCCCAAATTTAAATCCTTTTTCCGGTAAAAATTTTATGATGTGATTCACGGTAGAAATGAGTATCTGAATTTACTGTGTTGTACATACCCTATAAAAGAATAATAACATAGATATTCTGCTATAGAAAGGCCCACTCTTTAGATGCTTTCATATCAAGCACATGAATGGTCATTGTGACTGGGGAATCATCCATGCTATATCAGTGTTTTTCATCATTTTTTAGGCTCAAAAATCATAGCTAGTGTCTAGTGATTCCTCAAAAACAAAAAAAAAAACACAACTAGTGACCCTATGACCCCACAGCAAATGTATTCATCACAAAAAGGAACCTTTTTTTTTTTTTAGTTAAATCGGTAAGTTTATATTTGTTTTTATTTGTACCCATTGATGACATTATTTAGTTATTTATTACTAACAATCTACTACATCAGCTCCTTCTCAAAAAAAAAAAAAAAAAATCTACTACATCAGCTGAATATGAAATTTTATCAAATTTTTTGTATTTATAAATTTTCTCAATAATCTTCTAAAATTCAAGCATTGGCTACTTGAAGGGATACATATACATATAGCTCCTCTTTTAGTTATTTTTTAATTCAATGGCTGGTCTTTTAATTTGATTCCTTGAAATGTAAATCATATAACTTAGCAAAATGGGCTTTGTCCCACATCACCTAAGTATGTGTCTACCATTGAGTTTAAAGCCTTCACACAACATTCAAGAGTTACCAACTTTTATATGTTGTGAGTTGTCTTCGCACACCCCGGTGTGTGTTGTTTGTCTTGTGTCTTTCTCCAAAAAAAAAAAAACAAAAAAAAAAAAAAAAAGGTTTGATTTTGTAACACAGATTGGCTTGAATACATCTCATATATTTGTAATTGGGTGCTGTCCCCTGATGGAGATGTACCCGGCCCAACTGCTTCTCTTTTCTATATAATTTAATTAGTTTGTAAATACTTGCTTCAAAGAGAAGACAACCACATGTACACCCACTCACTCACCCAATACACTCAACTCCATATTCACAGCTGAAACCTATACATGGTTTGTTTTTAGTTGTCATGTATTATCTGTAGTGCTATACGTAATTAGAGTAGGATTATTTATTAGGACAAAGTTTGCTTCCAAATATTTTTGGAGTTATATTTTTCAACTTATTTTGTGAAAAATTTTAGAACTATCAATGTGTATTATTTTAAAAAGTCACAAAAGTCATGTGACTAAAATTACACATAAATGGTTTTTTCAATTACTACATAGTAGGTTGGATCAAGATAACTCAAAATATGTTTGGAGCCAAACTTTTTCCACTTTTTTATGCCTACTTTATATTTATCAAATTTAACCTATAAATATTGTTTTTATTATTATTATTAACTAAGAAGAACATTATGTTTTTTTTTTTTTAGAACAAACTGAACTATTATTCTTTTTTTTCTTTTTCTTTTTTGCATAATAATTCAATAGTTATAATGAAGGAGGGGGATTTATACCTTAAATGTTTCTATTGAAATCACGTATTAATTAAGTTACAAGGCTCTTGGCAACTTAACTATTATTCTAAACTAGCTTGTAACTCCATGCATATTCATGAATACACTTAAAGATATACAATAAGATGCATAATATAATTCTTATATATATAATTTAAATATTACTGATAGTCATTTTTATATTTTATTAACTCTTTAAAAAGTTTTGTAATGATATTATTATGTATAAAATATAAATTTTTCATTTTTTTTTTCAATTCATTTATTTTAGATTCTTTGGTTTTTGTACTTAATAACTCATTTAGATTGATATTAATTATGCGGTCCCACAATTGATTCTAAAATTAAGAAATAAAATTCTTTAAGAATAAATAATTTATGATACATGACGCAAAATTAAAACTCTAATTTGAAATTTTAATTTGAGTTTCTCTTAACTTCACCTATTATTATTATTATTATTATTATTATTATTATTATTATTATAAATATGATTTAATGTAGGATCCTCTAATTTGGCTCCCTTTTTTCACCCCGTCTTTCTTTTTGACTTTTACAAAAGTTTTTCCAACTTTTCTTATTGCTTGAAGGGAAATAAATTTGATTAGAGTACCTTAAAGAAACGTGTTACAGATAATTAAGTAGCATCTATTATTCAATTTTTTTATGTCTATTTATTTTTTATTGAAAATTATCTTTATAATTAATAAATCAACCTTAGAGCAAAGAGATAAGACGGAAAGGAGATAAATTTGATCAGAGCAAATAATGTACCTTAAAGATATGTATTATGTATGATTAAGTTGTATCTACTATCCAATGTATTTTTTGTTGTTGAGAATTATATTAATAATTAATAAGTCTGACGATAAAAGTTTTGTGGGGGGAAAAGGTCGAGTCTAACGTAGTGGGCCTAGAGCCCCATGTGAGGATTACTATGCGTCCGAAGAGAATGAGAGGTAAGGGCAAGGCCCATCTGGAAGAGGGATCCCCAAAAAGAAAAATGATTACAATCCGAAGAGATCGCCTTCTGTCCGAAGAGATTTTATTCCTCTGACGCGAATATTTCGGATCAATTAAACGTATAAAAGGTCAGAATGATCTTCCGAGGATTCCTCCTAAACAAGATAAGCTCTGAGTATACTTGGAGACGATAAGAATGAAGAAATATCTAAAGGAAAAGCTGCTACCACCGTATTTAAGGCTCTGCAGCAACTTTTCTGACCTCATTTATGTGGAGAAGACCCCTGAACAATGTAACCTTACCTACCGCCACTCACACAGAACTAAAGGAGATGCTTGACGTGACATATACTCAAGTAGGCTCACAGATGAGGTACAAGTGGACGATGGAGATGATGGGAAGAGAGGATATATAAAGGAAGGAGGCTCCTGAAAAGAGAGGGAGGAAGAAAAAATAGCAATAGGATAGAAAAGAAAACTTTACTGTAGCTCTAAGAACTGTAACCACTATATAATCAATGATATGCCTCTTCGGACACCAATTCGTTCCATTTTTTATGTGTAACTTCATGTTGGTTTATACTTGTAGGTTGTGATTAACTCATGACTCATTTTTCCAGTGTTTGCTATTGGATATTCAAGGACAATATTATGTTCCACGCAATTGATATTGATCTTGTTTATCAAATAGAGGACGAGTGTTTTAGAAAAACTTTCAACAAAAAATCAAGGATGCAAAGAAAGCATTAAAAAGTTATTTTTGAAGGAAAATTCTTAAATACTTTTAGAGTATAATGAAATTGTGTCCTTCTTANTTGACTGCATCCGCATGCTCTTTGGATGGCCGCTGAGGAGGCTGCTTCTTGGGTACACTCAGTGGGTTGACCCTCAAATGATGGCAAATGACCTCTGGATCACGCCTGGGGCTTCGTAAGTACTCTAAGCGAATACGTCAATATTTCTTTTAAGGAAATCAATTAGCTCTTCTTTTTTTGGTTGAGGTATCTGAGACCCGATTTGAAAGTATCTTTCAGGATTGCCCCCAATTAAAACTTTCACTAAGTCCTCGCATTTAGCGCCTTCATCAAGATCTTCGACGGGTGACAACCGACTTCTTAACTGCTATAAATCTCCCTCCGCCCTGACTAAGGATTCAGTTTCAGGCTTGTGTTGTATGGCAGCCACCAAACATTGTCTAGCCGAGGATTAATCTCCACGAATTTCACAAACATTCCCTTCGGATGGATATTTAACTTTTTGATGCAGAGTGGAGGAAACAGCCCCTAGCGTGTGTAACTAAGGTCTGACTACAATTGCCGTATAAGGGGAATAAACATCTACAACAATGAAGTCACTTCCACTACTTCTAAGCCAGTCTGTACAGGCAGCCATATCTGTCCCTTCGGGGTGACAATCCTTCCCTCGAAACTAACCAGGGGAGAACAGTATGGAGTTAAGTCATCAAGCTTGAGGTTCAGCCCTTGTAGAGGTCAGGATACATAATCTCCACCGCGCTACCCTGGTCCACCATCACCCTCTTCACATCATATCCCCCGATTCTGAGGGTGACTACCAAAGAGTCGTTATGAGGTTGAATGGTTCCAGTTTTATCTTCGTCTGAAAAGCCTAAAACAGGCGGAACAGCCGTCTAGCGCTTCTCGGATCTCGACCAATATCCCCTGCTGGTAGTCGAGCCACTGACATAACTTTGGACGGCTAGGACCCTGTTCTCCGTGGCGCTGTGAAAATGACGTTAATAATACCTAATGGAGGTTTCGTAGAATCACTCCTTCCGGACTCAAAATTCACTTGATCTCTTCGGCCACTAGAGTGGTGCAAAAGATGACTCAACCTGCCTTCGCAGACCAGCTGGTCCAAATAATCCCACAAACTTCTGCAGTCTTCAGTGGTATGCCCATGGTCTTGGTGGTATTGACAATAGAGATTGTGATTGCGTCTTTCAGGGTTCCCTACCATTTTACTCGGCCGCCTAAAGAATGATTCATTCTTGATCTTTTCCAAAACTTGATGAACTGGCTCCTTGAACACTGTATTGACTACTTGAGCATTTGTTGACTCCGATTGCCTAGCAAAATCTCTCCGTGGCTTATTGTTGTTGTAACGGTCCGACTTGAAGTCCTTCCTGTCCTGGGGATAACCTTATCCTTACCCTTCCCTTGCTGTTGATCTTTTTCAACCTTTTTATATTTTTTAATACGGTCCATAAGTTGACGCATGTTAGTGACAGGTTTGCCGGACAAGGATGTCCTTAAACCATGATCAGTAGGGAGGCCCAGCTTGAACGTGTCTAGGGCCATTGCATCAAAGTTGCCCTCCATATCATTAAATATCTCCCAATATCTATCTGAATACACCTTCAGGGTTTCACCTTCACACATGCTCAAGGATAGCAGAGAAGACAAGGGCCTGGCCACTCTTCGGCATGTGACGAAACGTGAACCAAAAGCTTGAGTGAGCTCTTGGTAGAATTGATGGAGTCTGCTTTCAGGTTGTCGAACCACCTCATTGCCACGGGTCCAAGACTAGAAGGGAATACCTTGCACATCAGAGCTTTATCTCTAGAGTAGACAGCCATCCTTTGGTTAAAATGGCTCACATGTTCCACATGGTCCTTTTACCGTTGTAAATAGTGAAAGCTGGCTGGTTAAAGCGCCGAGGAAGTTTTGCTCCTTCAATCCTGCACGTGAAAGGTGACCTAGAGATTTGATTCAAAACCTTACTCATGGTATCATTTCCCACCTCTCCATGTGATGGTCTTTGAGGTTGCTTCTTGCGACGGTGTTCGTCTTCATATGAAAAAGATTCACTGATTGGTGTTCGAGACCTCTGTTCGTAAGTGATGTCATGTTCGTCACCCGAGTCTTCATCAGAATGGAGGCAGCACGTTTTTTTTTTGCATGGCGAACTCCCTTCTTAACCTTTCAATTTCTATTTGCATGTGATTCTTCTCTGCATGAGACACATGACTTCCTCCACGAGGTTGACTTCGCTCAGTGTGTGTAGTATGCACACTGCCTTCACGATCTTGTCTCCGCTCCAAATTGAGAAAATGATTTATATGCTGGGACGCCCAGATTCTGCCGGTTGTCGCCCTGGTTCCGCCATTACCAACTGCTGTTGCTTCCACTTAACTCGAGCTCTTCCCACAGACGGCGCCAATTGTGGGGTTAGGATTTGTGGCCAAGCCCAGAACAATGAATTTGTAGAGAATAGGTGAAAGAGCTAGATTGACTATGGAATTGACAATTATAATACATC
The DNA here is from genome assembly GCF_002906115.3 of Quercus suber. Classification (NCBI taxonomy): domain Eukaryota; kingdom Viridiplantae; phylum Streptophyta; class Magnoliopsida; order Fagales; family Fagaceae; genus Quercus; species Quercus suber. Next base: position 2,007,289 of record NW_027069485.1, on the reverse strand, counting down.
TCAAAGGATTGAAATTTAGTAAAATAGTCTTATTTGGTGCTTGCCTTTCAAAGGTTGGAATTGAAAGTTAAAAGGTTCACCTTAAATTTTAACATTTGGGCCTTTGGATAAAAAATGCTTTTAACTTTTTATTTATTTTAAATTTAAATAAAAATAACTTTTGTCTTTCATATTAGAGAAAATTTTTCTCTCCAGACTAGTTTAGAGAGAGAAACTCTTCAAACTATTCATATATCTCTTTTTTTTAGTATGAATTTTGAAACCTAATAGTTAAATTTCATGTTCTTTATAATTTTAATATGCATATCAAATTTCGTTCAAATCGAATGTTATTTACTATTCGATCAATAAACTTATTTTTTATACACAATTTTAAATCACAAAAAATTAAAATTTTAACATTTATTTGAAGACATAATAATTAATATATGATTTTCTTCAAATTTAATTTGTAAGTATAAAAAATATAATATAAACATGACATTTAATAGTTATATTTTTAAAATTCGCATTTAATATAAAAATATATAAATAATTTAAAAAAATTTTCTACAACTATATTATATTTTATAATCTGTGTTAGATATGCAACTGCACGGAATAATTCCAAGTAAAGTAATACTAGTACCATAACTTACTCATATAACAAGTTGTGATTTATAAAAAAAGTAACGATAAATTTATGTAAAAACTTTCTTTGGCCGGCTATAACTCAATATATAAGTAAATTGTGGTACAAATTATGTCACAAATTGTGGCTCAGAACTATCCTTTCAAGCGACCAAATCCCACTTGAAAAACGGGCAGTGAACATGTCAGGACTCAGAAGCTTTTTTATTTCGGATTTTAATGGTATGTACTTTAACCAACATAGTCCTAAAATTTTAGTGGTTCTCTTTTTTTTTTTCTTTTTTTATGAAAGTGGTTCTCTACTTTTAATGAGTTTCCAGTTTTAACAAATAATAATAAAAAAAAAACGAAATAGTGAATGTAACTATTAAGAAAAATTTAGAGATATAATAGATAGTATTTCATAAATATTGATAGTTATCATTAATCTGAATGGTAATTTTTGTCGCGTAGCATTGAATGAAAGTACTCACTTCAGTTCAGTAGGCGGTGTCATCTTAAAAGCTAATTTTAATGAAAATCATCTTAATTGTTTTGAGAAGAGAAACTAATGTCGCATGTGGAATCAATTTGACAAGCATTTCAATGACATAACGCGTGCATCTCACGCACCAGTATAAGTACATGATATTTTAATGATTATACATGTTGTGTTTACATGATAATAAGCTAGCATGTTGTAAAGCACCCACAAATCGAGTATAGCCCGAGAGAAAGAGAGTGTTTTTATTACGTGCATGTCAAATTTTATATTAATTTGATATTATTTATTATATAATTTATAAATTTATTTTTTATACATAATTTTAAATTATAAAAATTTAACATTTAAGGATTTATTTGGTAATGTTGTTGTAGTATAACTGTTTTTATTTTTTAAAAATACGTGTGAGTAAAAAAGTGTGTGAAAATACGTGTAACGTTATTTAAACATTAAAAACTGTTGTTTAAAATGCAGTACCAAACACCTCTTAAACATTTAATTGATGATATAGTTATTAATCTTTAATATTTTAGAAATTATATAAGTATGGAGGATATATAAAAAGAAAATGCAATCCAATTATGGATTTGTTAAAATTTACATCTATTAAAAACGTATTAAGTGGAATTGTACCCTTAATCTATAACTAAGTTTGTTGCCAAACTTTATTCTTGTTAAAAATAAAAAATTTGTATTACTAGAATATCTTGGGAAGTTATTAGAATATGTTTTTAGGCCAATCTTAAGCGAGTGTGATGCAATGTCTGTAAGAGAATGGTAAAATAAATTTGGTCTAAAAGATGCAATTTACTAACGTATTAATATTATGAATGCTCAAAAAAAAAAATTTAAAGCCAAAATTTTGCACTTGTCAGTTAAATTTCAAATGTTATAACGTCTTTTACACAATTATTTTTTACCCTAATTTTTTCATTTTTTTTTTAATGATAGGATATAATTTTATCATTTGACATCTCTTTGTGATCCTGATTTTTTATCATCAGATTAATACATTAATGAGACAAATTTAGGTACAATGCTTTACATACAATTCCTTAAGTTCACCAATTAAATCATTCCACATGTCAATTTATCCATGTCATCCCAAACACAGTTAGATTCATCCTAATGGCAATGGAGTTCAAACCAAAAAGTAGCAAGGCTATGACCAACCCACGACCATTAAGACCCACCTCCACCAATGTTTAGGCTCGTCACCCAAACCCAGCACAACCCATGACCACTGTAAGAATATTCATTTGCATTTTCCATCTTTTTTTTATGGACAGTTAATCTAATAATGCTAGCATCTCGCAGATAAACACTGGCCACAACTGTTTTACCATTGTGGCAAAAGAAGAAAAAGTGAGTTTATGTGATAATGACGGATAAGAATTGAGTTTAGTATAGAGAAGCACTAAAATCAAGTCAGTTTCAATAATGATAGACATTCAATCATAATCTATGTCGTAAAACAGTTGTAATAAAATGTATGTGTGAGATACTAGCTAGCATTATTGACATTTCGGTACAATATCTTACATACACTTTCTTAGGTTTTTCAATTAAATCATTCCACCTAGCCAATTTATCCATATCATTCCAAACACTATCAAATGCATCTTAACGGCGACAAAGTTCAGAGCGGAGGGAGAAAAAGTGAATCCAAGAGCCACAACACTCAAGTTCTCAAAACATTGAAGAACTTCAACATTTTAGGTTTGTCTCGAATTGAAGAGCTTCAATGATTCAGATCTATTTGAGGTCCAGACTAGTGGCGAGACAATGCGAATTCATACCCGATTTCAAACCCACAGCACATAATAGAAAACTCACTAAACATGAAGCTTCTTGAAAGGCTAAACTAGGGTTTCAGCCTTGATGTGCAATGGTCGACAAATCTATGGTAGTGTTTGGGTGTCCTTGGTCGTGAGTTGCTCGGTTTGGGTTGACGAAACTGGGTTTGGCTGGCTATGGTTTGTTGGGTTAGGGTTAGGGCGATGGTTTGAGATGGCGATGGACATGGGTTTTGTGCTGGGTTT